>NC_088793.1:158950872-158989872 GCF_011386835.1 Chrysemys picta bellii | reverse complement strand
TGCTTGGACCCTTGCAGAAAATGGCAAGCTAATTAAGAACTCCCCCTCCCCCCTGTTTCTACAACCTGCTTACCCCATCTTCCATAGAGCAGTGGGGACACACTACGGAGGGAGCTTCTAGGCAGTAGTCTCAGGTCTCAGCAAGCTGATTTAATTAACAAGGCAGTGTACTTAAGCCTGGGGTCAGCTATTTAAAGGGGAAATGCTCATTCTTCTCTCACACCCAGGGTGTGTGTCTCTGTCTACCCTCCCACCTTTCCTGCTGCCTTGTAGAGTGGGAGAGTTAACCCTTGAGGGCTCGGGTGGGGGGGCTGGCAAAAATTTTTTTGCTTGGGGCGGCAAAAAACCTCGAGCCAGCCCTGATACTCTCCAAAATCAGTGTTGATCTCTCTATTCCTGATGGCACCTGAATGTACAGCACAACACCTCAGAACTAAACATAGAAACAGCACCTACTATGGACCCTTGCTATGTGTGCATCACCAGGGAGCTAAGGTGAATTGGGTGGCCTTGCCAATTGTTCTTCTAACTTGCCTCTGCTGAGCCTCATGTGCCACCCAATTTGACTTGAAGCTCTTCCTCTTATTTACTAGGTGTGATAGGGCATCCACCCCACAGTAGTGTACAAGAGGAGCTGCAAGGAACAGCCAATCTGGGCACAGCAGGCTCATATAAGAAGAGCTGCAGGGCAGAGCAGGATCAGCTACTCCCTGGAGCTCACGGAGGGAGAACTAAGTGCCTGGCAGGCAGAAGGAAGCGATCACCCTGGACAGAGCAGTGCTGCTAGCAAGGACTAAGGGAGCTAGAGAAGAACTCCTGGCTGGTTGCTGGGGTTTGTAGGCTGCAGCAAGGGTGAAGAGGGTGCTGGGGCCACAGGGAAGTGGCTGGACAATTGGCTGTAGTCACTACTGGGGAAACGGCGGGACAGTTGGACTGCAACACTTGCCCTTGGATTGGGGCAGCACAGATCATGACACAGCTGGAGGGCTGTGTTATGAAGACAACGCTGTAGTCTTTGGAGAAATGTGGATCTGAGAGCAGAAGTGGTGGCAGGTGAGGAACCACCAGGAGTGGGCGTACTGATCTGCGGAGCTAATCCCCAATATAACCGCAGCAGCCACCAGTGCGGTGAGTGGAGCCATATTATTTGAGGAAACAAGCATCTGCAGCAGCAGTAGCCTCCTCCCAATCTCTGGAGAAGAGGCAAGATAGAACAGAATCATAGCAAGTTAGGGAAGGAGATTATGAGCTTGAGTGGATGTTGGGGAGATGAGAGTTTGAACAGATAGGTTAGAAAAGAAAGAGGAGAATGGGAAAGCTGGGAGGGAGGGAACGTGTGTAGAATGACACAGGGAACGATGCACTACAAGGTACCCTGGGAAGGAAAGTGAAGGAAGGACAAACACTGGAGCCACAGGAAGTTATAATATTTAAGAAGTGTTAAAATAAAACACCCACGAATAGTGCCATAGTGGCTGATTTATATAGAATATGTATTTATCAGTGGCAAGTGGAGGCACAGAGGGAAGTACTCTCTCCGGTGGAGTTCAGTCCCTTCACTAGTCTCCACCCTGACATCACTTTCATCCCAGGCTCAGCCAAATACTTCAGAGGAGCAATTTTGTTTGCATTTGGAATGAATGTTCTGGCATGAGGAACGCATAATTCCGAACTATTTGCACCTATTCAGCCCTGGACGTTCATAAATATTTCCTTGGGCTTTATGACAGCCTTTTATCTTTAATGTTAAGGAATTCAGGAGTTTTCTGACAGCCTTTTATGGAGAGACATTGTCTCCATTTTCTGCAGTAAGTATCATCCTGATTGGAGATTACTGCCTTAAGGGCTGCTTACCTTTCCCCCGATCAAAAAATAAATTTGGGAGTCCATTAACCCTTAGAAGTACATTAGTGATGCAGAAGATCATTCTCAAAATCTGTTCCATGCTCAGATTCAATTCAAGAAGCCATAAATTCCATGGGAAATTTTCTTTAAAAAAAAGTATCTTCTCACGTTAGGAGCCAAAAAAAGGGCTTCTAGGAATTCAACAAGGTGGAAAATGTCACTCTTAGCCCTAAGCCAGCTGCGGCAATATGTTTATAAGTACAGCATACCATTGTGTTGGTGGACGTAGTGATCCCTCTCTGTCATTCAATTACTATTGCAGTCAGTTTTCCCATTGACTTCAGTGGGATCAGGCCCTGCAGGCCCAATCCTGCAACCCTTCTCTCCACATGAGTTTATGCAAGTAGTGCCCTGCAAGGTGAGTAAAGGTTGTAGGATCAGACTCTACATTTGCAGAGCACTTTCTGATTCTCGGGAATCTGTCACTCTATGTATTTAAAATAGCACTGATCAGCTTGGTATGTGAATGCCTGTGTGATGAAAGGCACTATTTAAATACCAAATAGTGCTATGAGTAGGGCTCCTTACTAGTCTGTAAGAACAACCTATTGATGGGTCCTTTTACTGGAAGGAATCTAACCTTCTGTTGACACGTCTTCAAATCAATCTTTTCTCTTGCTCACCTATTATGCTGGATCACAGATGCATTTAGCACATATCCCATAACTTGTAAGGTTGCAGTGGACGAAAGTTGGTCACAGGATAGCACAGAAAAATCTGATTACACTAGAGAATTTTGGAATTGCAAACATCTGCCATGCTTCTAAGAAACCATGCGTCTGTGCACCAAAAAAAAAAAAAAAATGCTTGAAGTGGTTCACAAGCGCTGCCAGCAGTTACAATTACATCTCTTTAAAGGAATTCTTGCTGCTAGCCGTGTTTCCGTTCTAGTGTAGATAGAAAGCACATTGGTGCTGATAGACTGTTAAAATTGGTTCCCCCAGAACAATCACAGAATGTCCTGCAATTCTTTCATCACCATGCTGCGGTTATTCTCTGGTTAGAAAACGCCATGAGGACAGTCTTCTGCCACAAGTAGTTACATTTGGCTTACTTAAACTGACTCTGCAGTTTCAACTCGATACGGTAGAACTTTTCACTTCCCACACCACGCTATTGCATAGCGCTACTGTGCTCTGTTAAACGGCTATTATATTTCACCCCAGCACTGGCTGCATTTTGTTACTGAGGGAAGTGATCCTGGGCTATGTAGTCTGAATAGTGGGGTGCAAATCTCTTTCGGAGGCTTGTAGATGAAAGGTGCTGAATAAAAAGAAAGATATCAAGTCACTGAGTCTCCTTTTAATGAGCTAAAAGATATAAATGAATGAGATGGTGAGGGCAAAAATAGTACACCTCTACCCCGATAAAACGCTGTCCTTGGGAGCCAAAAAATCTTACTGCGTTATAGGTGAAACCTCGTTATATCGAACTTCCTTTGATCCGCTGGAGTGTGCAGCCCCCTTTCCCCCCCCGGAGCACTGCTTTGCCGCGTTATAGCCGAATTCGTGTTATATCAGGTCGTGTTATATCGGGGTAGAGGTGTATCTACATTGATTGAAACCTTATTCCAGTTTGCTTTTCTGAAGCCAATTGAGTATATAGAGAAATTAGCATAGAAGGCATATTTTAAAACAATGATGTACTGCCAAAAATCAGATGTTAACACGGCTTTCAAATAATTTTTTGGGGAGAAAAGAATGAATAGGAGTGCCGAATGATGTACTTTTCAGCATGCAGCAGTGTAAGTAAGATGGTTGACAGGGAACTGTTCTATAATACTGGCTACACTGGGGGGAAGAATAATCAAAGCTGAATTGGTGAGTTTGTAGAAATCTCTCCAGTGTCTTGAAGACAAAATAAGAATTTTGTGAACTCCCTCTGCTTGCTAAGAGTAACCCAGCTATAGGCCCAGCTTGGATAGAGGACAGGAGAATAGCTTTCCCAGCAAAAGTCATAGACTATACTAGATACAACTGCTATAACTGCGGTGACAGAAAATGGTCTATTAGTTCCTAGGCGGGCTGTAATCAAATCATTTCCACTCACAGTAGAGCATATGTGCTCGAAAACAAAAAGGAAAGAAATGCCCAATGAAATTTGGTAGTTGAAGCATCTTTCATTTTAGAGCTCAAAGCTTCTGACAAGTTGAGCCTCTCTCCACCCTCAGAGACAGGAGAGTACTGGTATCAATCTCAGTTGTAGCACAGGATAAACAGGCATAATGGCTTGCCAGATGTTTATGCAGAGTCAGTCTCAGAGTGCTGCCTTCCAAAATTCAGCTTACCCAAGTACAAAGGAGCTCGACCCAAAGCCACGTTTACATTTAGAGACTCTCACAGCCATGCTAAGGACATAACCTCATTCTAGTCAATTCAGTAGCCTTTCTATTTTCATGTGACTTTAGTAACTGAAAATAATGCTTTTCATACAAGGCACCAGCCAGCTGCTGTGTAAGCTTCCCCAGGCTGTTCTAGCAGTACACCTCCATCCTAACTTGCAGTTTCAGTTTTGGGCCCCCTATGCACAGACTGCCAATCATGTCCAATTGAAGTGAGAAACTTACTTCTCCGAATTCCCCAGCTCAGCAGTCGTGAAAAGCGAGTATATTAAACCCTCTTGTCCCCAGCAAATCATAAGGAGAAGAGAACTGCTGGGTTTTTTTGTGAAGAAATCCTAAACATTTTGATTAGGTAGCTTCCCAAAAACTTCAGTCTAAACACACTGGCTTAGATAAAACAACAAAACAAATTTACTGACAACAGAAAGATCCATTTTAAATTACTACAAGTAATGAGGCATCTAAATCAGAATTGGTTACAAGTTAGGAATTGGTTGTTTTACCTTTTAACAAGCTAAGTGAATACAAAGCAAAGATCTCTCTCACCACAAGTTCCAGCAGTCTTACTGGGTGAACCTCTTTCAGTCAGGATCTCTCCCCCAGTCCAGTGCTACTTCCTTTGTTCTTCAGCTGTGGATGATGCCAGGGGCAGAGAGCAAGGGAGAAATGATTTGAGGCATCGGCCCTCTCCTCTTATAGCCCTGTCTCTTGCTCAAGTATCATCTCCAGCTGATGTCTGGCCAGGAAACAAACTACTTCGTTGTCAAAATGTAGATGTTTTTCCCCATACCTCTCTTCTGCCAAAGAGTGGCCACTTACACAGGTGGTGGTCCAGTTGAGCTCATTAACACCTGGCTGAGCCATTGGCTAGCCTTTTGTCTCTGGGGGACTTGTTTGTGACTGCCCTTCAGAACATGTTGGAACATATCTTTGGTTAGTTTTGAAAAGTCATGGAAGATGGGAGCGATTCCAGAAGACTGGAAAAGGGAAAATATAGTGCCTGTCTATAAAAAGGGAAGTAAGGACAACCCAGGGAATTACAGGCCAGTTAGCTTAACTTCAGTACCTAGAAAGATAACGGGGGAACTAGTTTGCAAACAGCTAGAAGATAATAAGGTGATAAGCAACAGTCAGCATGGAATTGTCAAGAACAAATCATGTCAAACCAACCTAATAGCTTTCTTTGACAGGGTAACAAGCCTTGTGGATGGGGGGAAGCAGTAGATGTGGTATATCTTGACTTTAGTAAGGCTTTTGGTACTATCTTGCATAATCTTCTCATAAACAAAGTAGGGAAATACAACCTAGGTGGAGCTACTATAAGGTGGGTGTATACCTGGTTGGAAAACCATTCCCAGAGAGTAGTTATCAGTTCATAGTCAAGCTGGATCAGTTCTGGGTCCAATTCTGTTCAATATCTTCATCAATAATTTAGATAATGGCATAGAGAATTCACTTATAAAGTATGTAGATGATACCAAGCTGGGAGGGGTTGTGTGACAGAGTCTGCTTACCCCCACACTAGCCCAGACAGGGTTAGGCCCATATTATTGACAGCGGAAGTCCCGCCTCCTTGGCGGGACTGGGCATGCTCTAAATGCTCTAGTAGTATAAAGGGAGGAAGCCCGGCTCATTCTGGGCTGGCAGCTGCAGGGGAAGGACCTGTCTAGGAAGCTTCTGCAGTAGGCCAGCCACAGCCCCTGACTGCACCGGGAATCAGAGCCTCCCCGGGCCTGACTGAACTCGGGCAACTGGAGGAGCCAGAGAAGGCAGCCAGCCCAGCTGTCCAGGGAGACTCCGAAGGCTCATGGGAGACCAACACAGAGACCAGTAGGAAGTGACCCAGGGAGGGTGACGGAGTGGTACCTCCTGCCTGGGAAAACTCAGCGTTTTTCGGTAGGACCCCCTGCTGAGTCAGTGGCAGGATGCTACACAGCTGTTAGGGGCCTGGTGGAGTCGGGTGGGCCTGGGCCCCCATACCGGGGCCACTGCACCCCTTGGTGGGCACTCCACCCTTGATAGATTCTGGCCAATAGGCCTCACTGCCCTGCACTAAGGGCTGCTCAATAGACTCTGGTCATTAGGCTGTGCTTCCCTTGTCCTAGGGGCATCACAGTTTGCAAGTGCTTTGGAAGTTGGGATTAAAATTAAAAATGATCTGAACAAACTAGAGAAATGATCTGAAGTAAATAGGATGAAATTCAATAAGGACAAATGCAAAGTACTCCATTTCTGAAGGAACAAACAGTTGCACACACATAAATGGGAAATCCTAGAATATCAGGGTTGGAAGGGACCTCAGGAAGTCATTTAGTCCAGTCCCCTGCTCAAAGCAGAACCAATTCCCAACTAAATCATCCCAGCCAGGGCTTTGTCAAGCCTGACCTTAAAAACCTCTAAGGATGGAGATTCCACCACCTCCCTAGATAACCCGTTCCAGTGCTTCACCACCCTCCTAGTGAAAAAGTTTTTCCTACTATCCAACCTAAACCTCCCCACTGCAACTTGAGACTATTACTCCTTGTTCTGTCATCTGGTATCACTAAGAACAGTCTAGATCCATCCTCTTTGGAACCCCCTTTCAGGTAGTTGAAAGCAGCTATCAAATTCTCCCTCATTCTTCTCTTCTGCAGACTAAACAATCCCAGTTCCCTCAGCCTCTCCACAGAAGTTATGTGCTCCAGCCCCCTAATCATTTTTGTTGCACTCCGCTGGACTCTTTCCCATTTTTCCACATCCTCCTTGTAGTGTGGGGCCCAAAACTGGACACAGTACTCCAGATGAGGCCTCACCAATGCCGAATAGAGGGGAAAAGACAGTTACCTTTTCCGTAACTGGTGTTCTTCGAGATGTGTTGCTCATGTCCATTCCACAATAGGCGTGCGTGCTCGCCAAGTGCACCGGAAGTTTTCCTCCTAGCAATACCTGTAGGGAGGAGCGCCCCAGCGACCCCTGGAGTGGCGCCTCCATGGGAGTCTTCTCTTCTCCAGACTAAACAAACCCAATTTTTTCAGTTTTTCCTCATAGGTCACGTTTTCTAGACCTTGAATCATTTTTGTTGCTCTCCTCGGCACTTTCTCCAATTTGTTCACTTCGTTGCCAAAGTGTGGTGCCTATAACTTGCCACAATACTCCAGTTGGGTCTTATCAGTGCTGAATAGAGTGGTAGAATTACTTCTTGTGTTTTGCTTACATTTCTTTTGGACTTTCTCAGAAGAATTGAGGACCCTAATTGATCGCTGCTGACCGAAACTACTGATAGGTTATTTCTCAATTATATAATAAATCCAGGCCATTCATACTTTTAAAAATCAGTAGTAGCACAGTGTATTGAGAGTTATTTAGCACAAGGCTGAAAGAATAAAAACAAATACTTATTACAGTGCAAATCAATGGAAAAAAACAATTCTGCCTCATTTGCCTCTAAAAGATGTAGGACAATGAAACCCAGAATGTAGAACATGTTAATCTGGTCTGGATCGATTGCCTAAATGTCTGTAAATTAAATGTTTGTCTTTTCAGCAATGTTATTAGAAGCATATACATCATGTTCCACACCTACTCTAAGTGGCTCCCTTCAAGGAACTCTCAACTCTCAGAAGACAGTATGGAATATTGAAAACAGACTCTCACTAAACTGTCATTTTTCTATTTAATTTATAAAATGGGACACAGAGAGAACATTGAGGGCTGCGGATTTTGCAGTGCACAGATCAATCTCAGAAGCATTCACATAAACATCTGAAAGGTTGAATTATGAATATAGACTGATTTGTCAGGCATTCAAAGAAGACAAAACAATGCAAATATATTTTTGGAGACTGAATTGTTTTAAAGCTACCCTCTAGCTTTTCAAAGTGCTGTTCAGTTTCTGAGCACATTACACATTGAAAAAAGGTTTATATATAACCATACCATCTTTGGAACTGCAGTCTTACCAGTTCCATTTTGATGCAAATCCAGGAATTTACCATGGGTTTATAAAATCAATTTCAGTACTGTCGTGGTTGAGATTATATTGTAATCCACATTTTATAGAAGACAACCAAATAAATACTCATCAGCATTGCCAGAAAGTTCTAAAAATTGTTTTGAACAACTGAACTCTCCACAGAGGATTGAAAGCCTTAGTATATCTTGCTTAATAAGGCTGATGCTAGGTAGGACATGTTTTCCTTCATAGTGGTGATGGGAATTAAAGCCATTACATGGGTCAAGTTGGCCTAAATCCTTATGAACAGGAACATGAAGCAGCCAGGCAAAACCAGTCACAGGGGCAAATCTATAGAGAAGGGCTGTAATCTACACCAAGGGCCAATGTTTTTCTTCAGGACAGGGCACATTTACCTTAGTTTGCCAAGTTTTCATTTGTAAAATGAGCACATTTGTAATTCATACTGCAAAGAAAATCCAGTCTAGTACACATGTTCTAGTTCCCTCTCTGATCTTCTTCTAGGAATTGTAGGACTATATGGAATTATATTCCAATGTACATGTCTGAATCTGATTTGGATATATATAGCAGCTCCACCTAATATGTTATTAACATTTTCTCCTTAACATGTGACACAATTGTGTGCAATCAATACCAGCAGCAGACAACAGAGAGAAGCAGAAAGAAGATGGATGGTGTTGAGGCATTTCTTCTCCTTCTCAAGAAAAATCCTTACAGGACTAGTAAATTCTTGTGAACAGTGTGATGTATAGCTAGCATTAACTACTGCAGTGGTGTACACAACAGGGCAGCCCAGTGTTCCCTTTGAATACTGGCACTTCCAAAAGCAGCATAGGATGAGGTTTGGTAAATGCGTTTAGTTCGGTTGAGAGCTATATATGTATACTGTTGGACATGAATGAACTGAGTTGCTAGGTGGACTGTAGCTGTCATGACAAATGTTGAGAAATCATGATATGCGGAGAAAGTGAATAAGGAAGAGTTATTTATTCTTTCACCTAACACAAGAACCAGGGGTCACCCAATGAAATTAATAGTCAGCTGGTTTAAAACAAATGAAAGGAAATACTTCTTCACACAGTGAACAGTCAACCTATGGAACTCATTGGCAAGGGATGTTGAAGTCCAAAACTATAAAGGTGTTCAAAAAAGAATTCGATAAGGTCATGGAAGATAGGCTATTACCGAGGATGGTCAGGCATGCAACCCCAAGCTCTGGGTGTTCCTAGCCACTAACTTCCAAAAGCTGGGAGCATTGGCCATGTCAGAAGACCAGATACTGGGCTAGATGGACCATTGGTTTTGATCCACTATGGCTGTTCTTATGATAGGTCAACTCACTAATCATAGCAAAACCTAATTACTTCACTATTGCTCAATCTCGTGACAAATATTCTATTGATTTCAATGGGAACGGGTCAGGTCCTCACTGTACATCAAGGGTTCTTTCATCCCCATATGCAACAACTTTGTCTCCTTTTCTTTATGCAGTTGTCCTGCAAATGAATGGTGTCGAATGGGTTGCAAAGAAGTCAGAGTAGAGCAGCCTAGTGAACTTTGAAAATCCAAAGTACTAGAATCTAACTCAAAACATTCATCCTTGGTAATAATCCTACAAAGGAGCAGCAGCCAAACAAATCTCAGTTTTGTGCTTTTTCGTTCATTACTAGGTAAAAATGAGAAGACTATTTCAAGACCTGAAGGATGAGCTGAACCGCACTTATCAACTAGACCCTTCCATCAGCTACACTGGCATACAGCATAGTGATACCAGCACCTTTAAAACATGTTTTTAGCATATTACTATCAAGTCACATTGATTTTTTTTTCCATTTCCAGACACTTCAGGAGACAAACATAGAAAGACAGCAAACTAGACTATATTAGCATGAATTGTACTGCGAGCCTTGCACAAAAAGGAAAAATCCAGCCAATGCATTCTCTGCAACAGAATATACAATTGTTTAATATCACTGTTGTAATAGTCAGGTTACTGTGCACAGAACAATACTGGAGTGCCAATGACAGCATTTGTATGGAGACTTTCATAAATCAAAATGGAGTGCTAAGGACAAGTGTGCTTTCACTGATGATTTATCAGCCCTGGCTCAGAAAGTTGCCTTAATTTATACAACCATCTTACCAGGAATTTACTCTAGGAATTCTTCTTGTTTTATGTACCACACACCTGATTAGAGATAGATTAGAAATTAAGAACTGAGGGTAAAATGTTCAAAATCACCTAAACAACTCAGGAGATCATGTCCCGTTTGTTTCCAGAGACTTAAGCTCCTAAGCAATTTGGGAGCCTTTGAAAATTTTATCATACAAAAAAATTAAGTTTAGAGGGAGTTAAGGTAGAGAGTCCATAGCACTAAATCACATTACAGGAATGCTTTAAATTTTCCCAAAACTAAGCACCACAAATGCAGGAAATTCAACATTAAAGTTACATTTAAAAAGTAGTACAAATAGGTTAAGAAATGAAAATACACAGTTAACACAACCTTAACTCTTCCCTGTAGTGACACCATGCAATAACCGTAGGACAATAAATGTTTTCGTTTTTGTGACCTCAGTTCAGCTAAAACTGATTTATTTTAAAAACTTTTTTCCAAACTCGTCTCCCTCCTGTCGTCACTACAAAGTCAAGATGGGTTGGGAAAAATTATAAAACCCCTATAATCTTTTTTACCCTTACATTACTGATATATACTCACAACCATAACTTCATCTTAATGTACATTTTGTATGAGTTTCGTTAATTTTTAATTACCAAAAATTTCACACATTTTCACCAAACAAGGAATCAAAAGAAAATGCTACTATGATATTTCTAATTATTAGAAGATATGCAGTGTCAATCTTTAATCATTTTATTTTAATTTTAACTTTCAAGGTCAGATTTGCTGGCATACCAGAACAGCCTAAAGCAGCCAGGACGCATTGGCCATTTAAACTTAATGCTAATTGGCATCACTAGAACAACACAAAGCCGATAAAGTGTACTGGTGAATCTGTCTCTTGATTTGCAATTGACTGGTTGCTTTAGAGAGCGGTATTATTGAGATTCATGCTATGTGAAAAGGGGGTGGGTAAAGCACAGTCTGCAAGTCTCAATATCTGTGAAATTTAAAGACTCCTCCTATGCGCCTCAGTTTCCTTGCAGGGGCTGCCTGGGTGCACAATAGAGCTAAGGCAGCAGTGTCATCAGGAGCCTTTCAGGCATTGATACCCAAGCTCGTGTGCCAGCATGGAACCTTCAAAGAGCTGTGAAATTGGGCCAACTAATCTACCAATGAGCACTCCACTCATGTCCAGTCTCCTTCATCCAGAGTCATTACACCCCATAGAACTATTGCATGAAAAATAACTTGAGAGAAAGGGGGGTGGGATTGGTGAAATTGCATCTGATGTCACAATGGTCCCAATTAAAAGTTACCTGACCGGTTGAACTGACCCTGTGTGTAGTCTCTATAACAATTAGATTAATGCTAAATTTCTTAAGGGTCCCAGTTTTCAATTAATTTAACTAATTAATTTATTTTCTTGTAATGCTCAGAAAAGTCATTCTGTGCTCAAAAGGAAAGTACTGTAAGTGTGAGCAGGCAGGATAATGCTGTGGTTTCCATACATAAAAGACGTTGAATCCTTATTTGAGTCTAAAGCTCAACCTTAATTACGCTGTCCATACTAGTACCTTCATGATAACTGAACAAATGAACCATTAACACCAGTTTAGCTTAGATCAAAATTGTACTGTTTGCTTAGTTAATAAAGCTCTTGAAAGATCGATTTTTTTCTTCCAACTCAGATCAGTAACAACTGAAGAAGAGAGACTGTAAAAAGTAGAAGATTCAAAGAAAAAATGAAATCATCTATATATATTATGGAAGTTACAGTCTTACAGTGTTAATATGAGTGTCATAGCCGATCTGATTTTTCTAATACGTGGCCTGGATAGGGAAACATGATTAGCACTTCTTTGGGAAAAGTCATTTCTACTCAGTTGGATAATTATTGATTTTAATTGATTCGGCTGATGTGACCCTTTATATGTTCCACTGCACTGCGGTGGGCTGCTAGATTGAGCCCACTAAGGCCTTTTGAAGTGATGAATACATTTTTTTAATGTAGAGTTTATTTGGAATGATTTATCCCAAACTCAAGTGCATTATGATGAACAAGGTGGAATTCCCATTTTTACTGAAATGCAGCTAGGCTTGTAGACATTCTACTGTGGACTTAATCATCCACTTGTATGTCATCCTTTGTCCATTAAACTTCGTTATATTTACAGTACATTCTATTAATAGCCTCAGGTAAAGATGGACTGAAGTCGAAATGAGAAGAGCTGGAGGCCAAGACCTCTGGGAAACCCTTGCTCAGAGGTTTAGCCGTTACTTGGAAAGGCAGAAGATACCATCTAACTAGAAGGAGTCCAACACCATTCTGCTGTGCAAGAAGGGATCGTGGAGATCTAAAGAACTTTTGTCCAATATGCCTGCTCTCACATGTCTACAAGCTGTTCACCAAAATAATAACAAACCGACTCTCACAGAGTCTGGACGAGCAACAGCCCAGAGAACAGGGAGGTTTTCGGAGGAATTTCAGCACATGGACCATATTTTCACTATATTCCCTTTATGTATTGCCTTTGTCGACTATGAAAAAGCGTTGGACAGCATAGAGATCAATACAGTGCTGAATGCTCTTGCAGAAGTTGAGCAATATGTCTATTTGGGCCAAGGAATTAACATGCGCCACGATCAGGAAGCTGAACTCTCGCGAAGAAAGAACGCACATTGGTGTGCATTCAGTTCTATCAAGGATGTCCTCCAAGGAAAAATCAATAAGGCAACACGTGCCAGCCTCTTCAGCTAAACAGTACAGTACTCCTCACTTAAAGTCATCCCTGTTAACGGTGTTTCATTGTTATGTTGCTGATCAATTACAGAACACGCTCGTTTAAAGTTGTGCAATTGTTAGTGGGGGAATGGTCCCGCTATTGTGGGGAACTTTCCTGGCTTCTGCACTACCCCGGTGAAGTGGGCTAGCGAAAGGATCTGAGTCCTCGCTCCCACTCCCTTTACCCAGACGCCTCCCTGCCCTTGAGGGCTCCCCTTCCACTCTCCTGTCTGGTAGAGTCCTCGTAACCCCAACAAGGCTGGGCCCAGGATTGCTGTGCCCAGGATTCCTGGGGGGCTCAACCCCCAACCCTGCTGTGGTCACCTAGGACAGGGGCTAGGGTGTCCCCACTCCGGGGTACCCTCTCTGCACTGGGCACCTCCCTGACCCACTGATTATTCCATACAATTTAAAGCAAATACAAGTTGTTTAATTAACAATTAATCTAAAGAAAAGAACAAGGAAAAATGGGAAAGGTTAAAGGAAAACACATCACCCTGCTCTGTGGCAGGGAACATCACAAACAGTGTCTCTGGACATCAGGGCACTTCGCAGTCTGTTCCTTGTAGGTCCCAGATTTCCTTCTCAGGCCCTGGCTGTGCTGCAGGTATGCTGCGGGTTGGACACTTGCAATGGTGGTGGCCACAGTCCTCCGGGCTTTGAGTGGTGGGACCCTTCTTCCCAGCGTCAGCCCCCCGTCAGGTTAAGGTCCCCCGCCCGGTCTGGCCTGCAAGGGCCCTTGGCTAGGGGTGTCTTTCTGTGCTGGGCCCTTTGCCCGAGGTCCCCCTTTGGCTGGTCCCAGTTGCTCACCACACCTGGCTCTGTGGCTGCAGCTCTGCTCCCAGCACAGGATCTGCTCTCCCTGGGCTGCGTCTCTGGCTCTGTGGCTGCGCCTCTGGCCCCTCTGGATCTGGCACGGTTCTGCTCTCCAGCTCAGCTTGGGCCCCTGCTTTCTCCTTAGCTCGGCCCCACTCAGTCTGATCCAGGCAATTCCAACTCACACGGAGGACGGGACCCACCCTGGCCTCCTGTCATGCTGATTAGCCTGCCTGCCCTGTCAATCAGGCTGACCTGGAGCATTGGCCTCTCGCCATTGTTCCTGGGGACTGTCAGTCTCAGGGTCCTGATTTCCCATCGATCCCTCCCCTTTTAGTGCTGGGAGCTAGCCAACCAAAACACCCCCACTGAATGTTAGTAAGGGGCAACGGTCCCCTTACACAATGCTGCCTTATGTCATAACAGATAGTTAAGGGTTAATGCCTCTTTTACCTGTAAAGGGTTAAGAAGTTCACCTAGTCTAGCTAACACCTGACCAGAGGAACCAATGGGGGGATAAGATGTTTCAAAAGGAAGGAGGGAAGTTTCCTTTGTTTAGTTTCAGTTTAAGTTTTGACCCGAGTGGGCAAGCTCCAGAATTCAGCCTCTTATCAAGTAGTGAGTATTAGTGAAGGAAATAAATAGGTGTATGTTTATTTTCTTTGTAACTTGTCATTAGGGAATAATCAAATTGGGTATTTTTTGTGTAACTAAGTTTTTGCCCAGGGGAACATCCTCTGTGATTTGAAGCTGTTGTCTGTGAGAGTAGCTGGTATGCTAATCTCTCCCAGAGGGTTTTCTTTTACCTTTCTTTTCTTTAAGTAAAGCCTTCTTTTTAAGAACCTACTTGATTTTTCCTTGTTTTAAGATCCAAGGGGGTTGGATCTGGACTCACCAGGAATTGGTGGGGGGAATGGAGGGGGAATGGTTAATTTCTCCTTGTTTTAAGATCCAAGGGTTTGGATCGGTGTTCACCAGGGAATTGGTGAAGAAGTCTCTCAAGGGTACCCAGGAAGGGAGTTAGCACTTGGGAGTGGTGGCAGCAAAACCAGATCTAAGCTGGTAATTCAGTTTAGAGGTTCATATGCAGGCCCCCATCTCTGTACTCTAAAGTCCAGAGTGGGGATGAAACTTAGGACACCTTATAACGTCGTTTGGCAGCCGCCTGCTTTGTCCACTGCTTGCAGGAAGAGCAGCCTGTTGCAGCTAGCTGCTGAGGGCTTAGAATCTGGGTGGACCAGCAGCCCCCCCTTTCAGCTCCCCACTCCCCTAGGTTCCCTGTGCAGCAGCTGCCCAGCCGGCTATCAATTGCGGGCAGTTCAGATGTCCCTCCGCCCACTGCCATGTGCTGCTCCTGCCCTCTGCCTTGGAGCTGCTCTTGGGAGCCTCCTGCTTGCTGTGCAAGGGGGGGGGGCTAATGTCAGGGTTTCCCCCTCTCCCCTGCTCCTGCACCCCACTTACCCCTTCTCCATATAGAGCAGGGTGGGGACACTGATGGAGAGAGACAGAGAGAGCTTGGGGCAGCACCTGCTGTCTCAACTCCCGATAGACTTAAAAAGACAATGTACTTACGAGTGGGGTCAGCATACTTAAAGGGGCAATGTGCATCTCTCGCTCTCTCTCTCTCTCCCACACACAGGGTGTGTGTCTCTGTTTGCCATGCTGTCTCCCCCCATTGGTGCTGCCTTGTAGAGTGTGAGGCTACATTAACAACATTTTAACCCTTGAAGGCTCAGCCAAAAGCTAGTTCATCATTTAGCAGTAAGGCATTCCCTGGGGAAATATCTCACTCGCTTCCACCCCCTCAACCAAGCTTCACAATCGTCATCGCTGTGTACAGTATTAAAGTGTTTGTTTAAAATATGGTGTGTGTGTGTGTGTATAGTTTTTCCTCTGGTGAAAAAAATATCCCTGGAACCTAACCCCACCCATTTATATTAATTCTTATGGGGAAATTGGTTTTGCTTTCCAATGTTTCGCGTAAAGTCATATTTTTCAGGAACATAACTACAACGTTAAGCGAGGAATTACTGTACTGCAATGTTGTATGGTAGTGAAACATGGGTGCTGACAGAGGAGCAGCAACTGTTGTCATGGAGAGGGCGATGGAAAGAAGAATTCAGGGAATTTCAATCCACGACCGAGTCCCCAATGAAGAGATCAGACAGCAGAGTGGAGTGCTGAACGTCGTTGTTTAGAGCAGGCATAGTAAAATGGGATAGGCCAGGCATATAGTGAGGCTCACTGACAATCGATGGACTAGCAGCTGCACTCGGCCAAACTCCAAAGAGATGGGAAGATGTTACCATGAAAAGACATGGCCGCACATGGAGAAGGAAGGCCATGATACAAGAAGAATGGAAGACGTGTTGTGATTGGTGCAATCGAGACGAGGGCTGAAGGACCAATCGATCAAGGTGAACTTCTAGTAATGAATAGTCTCAGAAATGTGTTTTGGAAATTTAATGAAACATCTATATACAGAAGGAATACTGCTAATGTAATGTGTGGTTTGGTATTTAACTGCATTTCTATTAAATTTTATCTCAAACAAGTTTCTACAGAATTATTTACAGAACATTGTACAGCGATCAGCTATATTACCAACATGTTGTGAAATAAAAATGGATATGCCATTCTTTCAACATAGCTTTCCTGACATAGTTCTCAGGAAATGTTTAACAACAAGACCTGTAAAAATGATTTAGTGTTGCAAAGTATTCTACAAATTATTTTGACGAAAAATAGTGAGCATATAGTTTTCATTTCTAGTCACGAAAACTATTTATCTTCCAAAGGTTATCTTGATCTGAAGTGATATAACTGCAGTGTAGAAGGTTCGTGCCGGGGCTCGACCCTCCTGGGCAGGAGGGGAGCCACACCGACTCACTACTGGTGGAACAAACAACCAGTTAGTTCAGGGCTCAGGCCCTCTGGTGCAGGGGCTGAGCAACCGTATAGAGTTAGGGAGCTCAGGCCCTTTGGTGCAGGGCCTGAGTAACAATATAACAGCCAGTTGGGAGGCCCAGGCCCTGGATCAGGGCGGGGCACAAACAGTCACAGCTCAGGCTCTCTGGTGCAGGGGCTGAGCAAACAAGCAGCAAGTTCAGGTAGGACCCAGGCCCTGGATCAGGGCGGGGCACAAACAGTCACAGCTCAGGCCCTTTGGTGCAGAGGCTGAGCAAACAATATCCCAGTTGGGGTAAGCGCAGGCTCCTACACCTCCTGCAGGGGGGGACGCAGGCCCACCCACTCCACTGCGTTCCAGCCCGGGGCCCTAGCAGCAGCTATCACCTCTGCTGGTCAGTGGGGTATCCTGCCCGAAAAACGCCGGGCTCGGGCCAGTCCAGCAACATCGGTTCCTCTGGTCCGGGGCTTGGGGGCAGGTCTGGCAGCTCCTCGGGAAAATTCGGCCACTGAGGCTCCGGCGGCTCCTCCGGGTAACAGCAGGGGCGGAGGAGCTCTGGGGGCTCCTCGCCTTCGTAGTTGGCGTGGGGCAGGTCTGACTGCTCCTCCCAATGACAGGAGCGGACGGGCTCCAGCGGCTCCTCCTCGTAGTGGGCTCGGGGTAGCTCAAGCTAGTTAGGGCAACAGCCTCGGGCCTCGGAGGTCTCCCGACCGCACGTCTGCTCCCTGCGGTGGCTAGGCCTCACTGAGCTCTGGCGGCCAGCTTTTACACTTCCTGTACTGCCCCTTGACTTCCGGGGGGCGGGAACAGGCGTCGGTGACTCCGCCCACTTGGGTGTCTGTAAGGGCTCTCCCTCTGCTGGGCAGGAGGGGAGCCACCCCGAGTCACTACATGCAGGCTAGTAACATAAGGGTCCTAAAGTCAATCCAACCCTAACCCTGTCCCTTGACCCATTAATCCCCACCCCTTGACCCGTCAAACCCCGCCCACCTGTCAAAGGAAGTCCCGCCCCAGAGGGTATTACTTCCGGGGTCAAAGCAGCCACATGATTATAAGCAAGGTGCCTTCTGTGACCCCTGTAAGAACTCCTCCCACTTCCCTCTACCAATCACCATGGGTTTTGCCCTGATAGGACCTCCCAGAGAGGAGATTTGACCAGTCAGGGTGAGTCCTAGGGCGGGGTGACCTGTTCGGAAGTGGGTCGTGTTACCCCTCTAAGAACTCCTCCCAACGCCCTCTGCCAGTCAGAGTGCAGCACCATTACCCCAGAAGTCCCAGCTACGGGCAGAAGAGGCCGTCTCTTACCAAGGACATGTGTTTTAGAAATTGTGGAAAGGCTGCTGAGAGGAAACGTGGACTCCTTTACCACCCCCGTGAGAACTTCGGACTTTGTTTTAGACCTGAGCACCTTTGGACGTGTGTGGAGAAAGCGCTACATCAGTGACAGTTCCAAGGAGGACCTTTTGACCCAACCGTTGATGGATACGTTGGAATCCAACCCCAAGACCCTTATGAGGCACCCCGATGAGTGTGACGGCCTCTCATTGTTCAACCCCCTAGAGGTGGAAGGTGATCATGGCTTGGAGGAGTCACCGGCGGGCAAGGTGAACGGAAAAGACGTTGCTCAGGTAAATGAATGATTAAGAAGCGAAGGCCGAGGCAGGGCTGGCTCTAACTTTGTTGCCGCCCCAGGCAAAAAAGAAGAGCGCCGCCCCGCCGTACCCCGCCCCATGAGTGACGCACAGCTGAACCCGCCCCGACCAGCGCCGCCGAAATCCCCACACCCCCAGCACCACGCTGCCCGAAGCCCCATCCCCCGAGCAAGCCCCCGGCCCCGCAGCGCCGCACCACCCGAAGCCCCACCCCTGCAAGTGCCATGCAACCCCTCCGAGCGACGTGCCGTGCCAAGCCCCTGCCCCCCCTCTGACCGACGCGCCAAGCCCCCGCCCCTCCGAACGTCATGCTGCCCAAAGTCCCACCCCCGGAGAGCCGCGCAAGCCCCCGCTCCCCCAGCGCTGTGCCGCCCGAAGCCCCACCCCTTCTGAGTGCCATGCCAAGCCCCCGCGACCCCTCCGAGCGCTGTGCTGCCCGAAGCCCCACCCCCCGTGCGCCGCGCAAGCCCCCGCGCCCTCGGCACCGTGCCACCTGAAGCCCCGCCCCCTCCAAGCGCCGCGCCACCTGAAGCCCCCGCACCTCTCTGAGCGACACGCCATGCCAAGACCCTGCTCCCCCTCCGAGCGCCATGCCAAGCCCCCCGAGCGCCCCTCCGCCGAACCAAAATAAATAAATAAATAAAAATCCTAGCGCCGCCTCGCTGTAATGTGCCGCCCCAAGCACGTGCTTGGTCGGCTGGTGCATGGAGCCGGCCCTGGGTCGAGGATGGAGTGTAATGGGGCTAGGAACCAGGGATTGCGTAAATTAACAAATTAAAGCCTTATGGGAGGTACCGTCACAGCATCCTCGAGCTGTTGAGAGATTTTCAGAAAAGAAACAGTGTAAGCACCCCACTGCTGCTTGTTAATTTACGCAATCCCTGGTTCCTTGCCCCATTATACCCCATCCTCGACCGTCGCTTCTTAATCATTCATTTACCTGAGCGACGTCTTTTCTGTTCAGCTTGTCAGCTGGTGACTCCCCTAAGCTATGATCGCCTTCCACCTCTAGGGGGTTGAACAATGAGAGGCCGTCACACTCATCGGGGTGCCTCACAAGGGTTTCGGGGTCGGATTCCAACGTATCCATCAACGGTTGAGTCAAAGGGTCCTCCTCGGGACTGTCACCGATGTAGCGCTTTCTCCACACAAGTCCAAAGGTGCTCGGGGCTAAAACAAAGTCTGAAGTTCTCACAGGGGTGGTAAAGGAGTCCACGTTTCCTCTCAGCAGCCTTTCCACAATTTCTAAAACATGTGTCCTTGGGAAGAGATGGCCTCCTCTGCCCGGAGCTGGGACATATGGGGTAATGGTGCTGCACTCTGACTGGCAGAGGGTGTTGGGAGGAGTTCTTAGAGGGGTCACACGACCCACATCCGGACAGGTCACCCCGCCCTAGGACTCACCCTGACTGGTCAAATCTCCTCTCAGGGTGGTCCTATCGGGGTAAAACCAATACCGAGGAGGAGTTCGTAGGCGGAGGGTCACATGACACACCTTGCTGCCGGTCATGTGGACGTCTTGACCCCGAAACTAACACCCCCTGGGGCGGGACTTCCTGTGACAGGTGGGTGCGGTTTAAGGGGTTAAGGGGCAGGGTAAAGGGGTCAAGAGGCAGGGTTAGGGTTTTATTGACGGTAGGGCCCTTATACTACTCAGGTTTACAGTATTATACAGTTTTGGCCTTCTTCATTTTGCTCAGGTGATGTTTGTGTGCTCAAGGAACCTCTACCTTTGTGAGTGTTAATATTCTCCCTAGAGGTCTGAGCAACAGTTTTTGTGGGTTGCTCATTTATGCAAAGAGATCTTGAACTAGATTCCATGGGTTCAATAGCTGTTTCTGCTTGGCACTGTTGAGTATCATCTACCTGCAACACAACAAAAAATAGTCTTGTTAAGTACCAGCAGAAAGTGAGAGACGCATTCCAAGCAACCAAATACCATGAATTAGCAGACACCCGCTAAATGTAAGAGTCTTCAGTGTTTATATTGATCACTTTGAAAATACAACAGTGCTGTGCAGAATGCTTTACAGCAACTACCTACTCCTCACCACGTTCAAGTTTTACAAATCGCAAGTCACATAATATAACAAGGTATAGGCAAAGCTAAGGAGTAGTACACAGTAATTCCTTGTCTAGTCTATTCTTGCTCAATCACTAATCTGCAGAACTGTATTTTGAGATATGTAATTTAAGTTTAATTACTGATATTTCATAATGAATTTGTAAATGTCCTATAGTTTATTCTGTAAATATAATAGCACTTGAAAAAGTTGCTTTGTCCTGAAGCATTTACACTGGCCTGCAGAGGATATCTTGTCCAGATGTTCTGCTGTTCAACACTAGCTTTGTAAAACTGTTGAAAAATTTCACAATATTTATACCTTTGGGGTTATCTCAAATTCCAGTCCCCACTGCTATTACAATCATCCTTGTCTCCCCTGCACTTCCCACCAAATGCTGACATGATTTTAGCATCAATTAGTTAAAACTTAAGTAGTTATAAATGTGTGCTTCACGACAATTGAAATCCCAAATGCCACAGCTTCTGATAGTGTAGGTAATTGGTCTCAATTCTCATCCCACTTACACTGATGTGGGTCCTGTGTGAGAGATGAGCATCAGGGCTTATCCTTCTAGCGCCAATACTTATCAAAATAAAAGCTGTTAAAATGTTGATGTCAAGTGGAAAAAGGGAAGACAGTCCTTACAGTTCCGTAATTGTAATAGTAGCTTGAGAAATATAAGGCTAAGTCTAAAAATAAATGATTTTTACCACTGAAAGCAGAGACTGTGGAAGCATTCCTTTTTAGATCTAAGAGTTGTGGAGATAGTGTGCCACCTCTCTAATTGTTCCTTCACTCTAACGGTGTTTTTCTAGCAACGGGCAAAATCTCCGATTGTGGACATGCAGTTACCAGTGTCTGGTTGAGGCTATCACAATACAAGCATTAAGACAAAGTTCAGTACCAGAACTTCTAAAGAATGAGATCAATTTTCATTCCAGTGTCCTCAATAATTAAAAGCAAAGGAAAAAAAAATCAGATCAAGTTTGCATAAGGACTGAGAAACGACTTCAGGGTCTGGCCCTAAAAAATGAAAACTCTGGGAACAGAATATCTCTTTAAACAATTTGTTGAAGCATGATTGTTTTTGTAGAGATTGTTACTTAAAGAATGATTTTGTGTGTTGTTCACAGCAATGCAACAGCAAAAACAAAATTGTTACCAACATATATTACTGGCAAAGCTAGTAGGATCATTTATTATTAAGGTTACCTGTCTCCTCCCATTACAAGACCCTGTTTTCTGCTGCTTATAACTTTACAAACTTTAATTGCTTGGGCTGAAATTTTCCATGCTGTATGTCTGCCTCATGCTCTTTTTCTTCGGGGATGGGGGACAGAGGCAGAATTTCAGCCAAAATGGTTAAGCTATTCCCAAGAGCAAGGCTAGGGAAATCTACATTTTTCTCATATTAAAATATTCGGGCAACTTTTCTTTGAAAAGCTCCATGTGTTGGAGCAGGGACTTGTCATTTGGCAGGGAGTGGCCTTTGTGTCAGAGAATGTGCTTTTTGCCATCCCCAGGAAAACTTGCCCAAATTTGGCCAAATTAGAAGCCTTTGAAAAAAAAATCACAGTTCACAGACGCTCAGTAGAGAGAATTCTTAGATTTTTAGCAGCTAAAATCTCTGTAGATTTCATCCTCGCTGCGTATACTTGACTCTCGCACAGCTCTTAGTGCTAACCAAACTGCGCATGAGCTATTCCCCACAGAGTGACTGCACATGTGCCATTTCCCCACAGCTCCTGGATATGAAAACACAGCACTGAGCCATCCTCACAGAGCAACTGATATGCTCCAACCCAGGCCTAAAGGGGTCAACGCCAGAGTTTCCCTGCAACGGTTCTTCCCAGCTGCTTTGGGCCAAGCACCAGAACTGAGACAGGAACCTTTCTTTCCTGTACTCCCAATGACCCCTCCAAGCTGGTGCACATGCACGGTGGTGGAGGAAGATACTGGACTCAAATGCAGAGGGGACAAAAGGCAAATGGGGGGGTGGGGGTGGGAGGGCAGACTGGGACAAGGAGTATGCCAAGATTGGGACTGGAACGGGGGTGAGGGGAGGGGGCCAAGGACAGGGAGCCAGTAGGCGAGGCTAAGACTAGAAGACTATGAGAGAAGGCGGGGGTACGGGGAAAGGAATGTGTAGGAGACACTGAGAGAAGACACAGAGCTAAGAGGAGGAGGAGAAGAGAACTGGGGCTGGCTGAACAGAGAGATTGGGACAAGGAGCCTTCATTCCAGCATATCCGAACTTTTGAGTGCTTTTGTGTGTAATCCATCTATGCACGCACACACGCACCCCCTGCTCTAGGCAGCCAGGTCTTTCAAGAAATAATCAAATATTTGTGATGAGCATTAAAGTGGGAAGATTTACCTCATTTCTATTTACCAAGTTAATGAGCACTTGGCATGAGATCACAGATTTGATCATACCAACAATTTTAAGTTTACCATTATGCCCAGATCTTTGTTATATGCCACGCTTTATTGATTGTATTTACATTGATGACCTTGCCTTCACTATATTCATGGCAGATAGAAAGGAGGTGTGAATAACACGGCATATCTTCAAACTCACTTGGAGAGATAAATACATGATGTGGATTGCCCATGCCCTGCACATTCAGATACATTTTTAAGATCAGTTACTGTATTTTCTGGCGTATAAGACTACTTTTTAACCCAGGAAAATCTTCTCAAAAGTCGGGGGTCGTCTTATACGCCGGGTGTCGTCTTATAGGGCGGGTGCTGAAACTTCCGAGCCGGACTGGAGAATCTGCGGTCGCCGCATATGGTGGGGGGAGCTCAAAAACGGCCGCAGCCGCATCCCCGCCCGATGACGAGGTGAGGGGGCGCCTCACCGGGAAGGTGTAAGTGAAGGGCGGAGCAAGCTGCAGGCATCCGGGACGCTCGGGGTATGGAAAAAAGAGATAGAGCGGCGCTGTGCCCAGAAAAACACGCCTCTTTCACCCGTCTGGCCCGCTCTTGTATCCTATTACCGTACCTCCTTCTCTGCCTCTCAGATCTCGCTCCTGAGGACTGCAGTGAAGCGGCGCAGGCGCGCATGTGTGAGATCTGAGAGGCAGAGAAGGAGGTAATAGGATACAAGGGCGGGCCAGACGGGTGAAAGAGGCGTGTTTGCGCTACCGCTCTGATAGTCTTGGAGACAGGGAGGGCTGGGCAGGCAGGGAGAGCTGACCAATCCAAGCAGGCTTTGTATACAACAACCAGCCAATCGCCGGTAAGGTACATCGCTTGCCGTGATTGGCTGGTTGTTGTATACTGGGTACCACATACAGTACAGCACCAGTATCTGTACCTGTTCATACAGTATAGCACCAGTACATACAGTACAGTATACAAATGTCCAACAGTCAAAACCCCATTATGGCTCCACCAGCAAGAAGAAAGAAATATGAAGCCAGTTTCAAACTTAAAGTTGTAAACTTTGCCATGGAACATAATAACTGCGCTGCTGCAAGACAATATGGAGTAACAGAAAAGATGGTTCGGGACTGGAAAGCAAATGAAAAAGCATTAAAGAGTATGCCAAGGGGTAAGTGTGCATTAAGAAGAGGCACTCCACATTGGCCAGAACTCGAAAAACATGTAGCAGACATGGTGAATGAGCATCGCCAAAACGGTTATGTAGTGACACGAAATAAAATACATTTGTTTGCACTTCAGTGGGCCAAATCTAACCCAGATCACAGCAACAGATTTAAGGCCACTGTATCCTGGTGTACTAGATTCATGGGAAGGCATAATATGGTACTGAGGCAAAAGATGAAAATTGCCCCAAAATTACCTGCAGATCTTGATAGCAAAGTAAATAGTTTCCATCGATACGTAATACAACAGCGCACTAAACATGGCTATGCGTTAAGTAGTATTGGAAATATGGATGAAACTCCAATGAATTTTGATATGGTTGGAAATAAAACTGTCCATCAAAAAGGTGAAAAAACAATTTTAATTAAAACAACAGGACATGAGAAGTCCAGTTTTACAGTGGTACTAGGATGCACAGCTGATGGCGCCAAACTGAGACCAACGATTATTTTTAAAAGAAAAACAATGCCGAAATTCAAGTTCCCTGTTGGTTGTTTTGTACATGTGAATGAAAAAGGCTGGATGGATGAAGAAGGGGTAAAGCTATGGCTTGATAATGTATGGAGCAGGCGACCAGGTGGACTTATTCAAAAATGTAGTCTACTGGTGTGGGATATGTTCAGGGCTCATTTAACTCCCAGCACCAAGCAAATGCTTGCAAGACTAAACACAGATGTGGCAGTTATTCCTGCAGGATTGACATCGTTGGTACAGCCACTGGATGTGTGCCTAAACAAGCCATTTAAAGATCGCATTCAAGAACAGTGGAATGAATGGATGGTTAGCCGCGAAAAGTCATTCACAAAAGGAGGAAACATGCGTGCTCCACAGTTGAATGTTTTGTGCAAGTTTGTCATAAAAGCCTGGAATGATATTGATGCAGAAACAGTAATCAAGTCTTTCAAGAAGTGTGGCATATCAAATTCATTAGATGGTATGGAGGACGACTACTTGTGGCAAGATGAAGAGGAAGCCAAAGCTGAGACCACACCATCTGATACGGAATTCGATCCATATGATGACTGCCTTACAAATGTATCACAAGATGTCATTGATGTACTTATGATATCAGATGACGAACAGGAGGATTTTGAAGGCTTTTAAAGGGAAACTGTCACGCCAGCAAAACCTGTAAAAATACCGTAGCTTGCAGTTATGATGGGCGTTGCTAACTCGCCAGGGACTTGCCCGGCACTTGCTCTCTCTCTCTTGTTTGTTATCTTCCTGCTATCATCATCAGTTCCAGTTTGGTTGACAGCTTAGAAAACAAACAGCATGGCAGCTCCCATGGGTTTATTGTCTTATCCTTCCTTTCAGCTTTAGAGTGAATTAGGAAAAGTTTAATCCACTTGCACTGTTTTATGTTTACATGTTTGATGACAAACAGCCTTATGTTTATAAGTGACAGTTTTCCTGCTAAGTACCTGCATGTCATAAGCATTTGAATTAAAATTACCATATTGAAATCAAATCTGATGTTTTTTTAATTTTTTTTGGTGTGCGTTGGAAGAGGGGTAGTCTTATACGGCGAGTATATCCCAAACTCTATATTTTAACTGGAAAAGTTGGGGGTCGTCTTATACGCCCAGTCGTCTTATACGCCGGAAAATACGGTACCTTTTGTGATTTGCTGCCACCAGCTGTCGGTTTACAGATCTCCCCAAGATTATCTGACCTGCCTTTTTGTAAAAGTTGGGAACCTGGTGACAATTTTTGGCTTTGGGCAGCAAGACGGGGACTGGTCCTTAGGTTAAAAGTTGTTCTGCACAAAATGTAAGGGTCGGTTTTCACAATAGGAATAGCAGGAAACCCTAAAAAATAAACAGCTTCTATTAACCAAGGTTGCTTAAATTACTTTATTGTTCTAATCTATCTGATCTTGCTCATTTCAAGATGGAGATGACAACCGGTAATAATTTAAGACAGTAAAATGGCATTTACTCACTGAATAAAATATAATATATAAAATATATTAGGACTATCTTGCGTTCCTAGAATTTTATAGGTGAACTCAGGCAAGGGTGTGGATCTGTGCAACAGCAGCTCTACTAAAATGGCCAAAAGCGTTTTCCCCAAGAAAATGTTCTCTTTTCCCTTTAAAGGAACACCATTAACTGGAAAATCATTTCCATCTGAAAATGATGTCTCTTCTACTGTTCTAAGTGGAGCTGGCCAGAGGGCGACAATTCGGTTTTGCGACACCTTTCGAGGTTTCAAAATTTGTTTTTATTCTAGATTGGAATGAAACCATAAGCCTTTCAAATGCTTTCACAAAATGAAATTGAATCAAAAACATCAGGTTTTCAATTTGGGGGCCTTCCTCCTTGCAAGAGTCCACTTTGCACCTCAGAAACCTTCCCAGCAAAAACTTTGTCTGAATCAATACATCTCCGTGAAACATTTCGGCTTTGACAATGCAGCACATTTCAATGAAAAAACATTCAGTTAAAAATGTTTCAGCAAAAATTTCCCCCCTTCCTCTCAACCAGAAGAAAAAGGTGGTTTATACTGGGAATGGCTGGGCCTAGAATCCCTCTCTTTTTGCCAGAGGTCTTTTGCAAAGTTTTTGGAGGAGTCCCAAAGTCAACAACATGTATCTAGACTGATTTTCAAAACTACAACCTGATATTAGGATTCTGGATTTCAGAATTTTTGGCTGTTTTGCTTTTGTCATCAAATACTACAAAACTGTACAGATGGGAAGACATCAAACAGACCAAAAACCAAAACCACTAGAAATTACATACATCTACAACAAAATATACTAGCCCCCTGTAGCCTCAATTGTATACTAGGGCTTTTTTTTAAAGCACATGCGGCTAAACTCAGCTCTGACAAGCAGTTGAGTTAAATGGACTTATGCAACCTATACGAGGGCTGAATCTGGCCGATGATGTCCAAGTTTTTACAATGCTTCCAAGTCACACATATGACAACACGATTCTCTAGATAAGCGTGCGCGCACACACTCCCCACCAATGTGGTCTCTTCTCCTCTAAAGAAGTAACAATTACCTTTTTTCACCACCTCTGGGAGTCCGTCTAGCTCATACTCTGGCTCATTCTCATGTAGGGAGATGGCAACCTCATCAGCACCTGACCAAAGGAAAGAGTCATTACCTGTACAAATAACTTTAAGGAGACTCTGGAAAGATGAGTTTAGAATGCAATGATCTCCATCATTCATTTCTTAATTAAGTACATAAGATGTGTGCTTGTGCAACCACAGTAAACTATACCAAATAAAACAAACCAGACATCATGTAAAGGTTACTTTACAGAAGAGATCTCTGTTGATACCATATTTACTGTCAGGGTGCCAGGTATCCCGATTCGTTGGAATCTGACCCTGGACACACAATGCATGGGCAACATTAATTCTGGCATTTCCTAACTTTTAAGTGCTTAACATTACCACCTTACCATTATTTTAACAATTTTTGGGTATATAATTGAATATAGCTCGTCTCAGAAATATGGATCTCTTTTTATACCGCTAGTGATTCTGCTTATTGGACACTCATGAATATTTGCTAGCCTAACTTACCCTAGCTAATGGCAGACAAGTTGTAGTATATTTTACACACTGTGGTGACCACTTTAAACTGTTGTCCTATTAGCTCTATACTTAGCCCCTGACAACTCTTGAAATGACTGAAGCTTGTGATCAATAAAACCCCAATGTATGTGTCTTAAAAAACATTTGTTAAAGTTAATAAACTCCAGCACTTCCTGGTCCCAGAAAGCTGCAACTAGTACCAGGCTGATGATAGTTAGAAAATGGAGGAACTGTCTGAAGCATGTTTCTTCAGATGCAAGTAATGGAAATTTCCAGAGACAGGTATAAATCAGTATGGAGATAACCAGGTTAGTTCAATCAGGCAGGGTGAGGTGCTCTGCTAGCAGTTGAGGTGTGAACACCAAGGGAGGAGAAACTGCTTCTGTAGTCGGATAGCCATTCACAGTCTTTGTTTAATCCTGATCTGATGGTGTCAAATTTGCAAATGAACTGGAGCTCAGCAGTTTCTCTTTGGAGTCTGGTCCTGAAGTTTTTTTTGCTGTAAGATGGCTACCTTTACATCTTCTATTGTGTGGCCAGGGAGGTTGAAGTGTTCTCCTACAGGTTTTTGTATATTGCCATTCCTGATAGCTGATTTGTGTCCATTTATCCTCTTGCGTAGTGACTGTCCAGTTTGGCCAATGTACATAGCAGAGGGGCACTGCTGGCACATGATGGCATATATAACATTGGTGGACGTGCAGGTGAATGAGCCGGTGAGGATATAGCTGATCTGGTTAGGTCCTGTGATGGTGTTGCTGGTGTAGATATGTGGGCAGAGTTGGCATCGAGGTTTGTTGCATGGCTTGGTTCCTGAGTTAGAGTTGTTATTGTGCGGTGCGTGGTTGCTGGTGAGAATATGCTTAAGGTTGGCTGGTTGTCTGTGGGCGAGGACTGGCCTGCCTCCCAAGGTCTGTGAAAGTGAGGGATCATTGTCCAGGATGGGTTGTAGATCACTGATGATCACTTCAACCTCCCTGGCCACACAATCGCAGGTGTAAAGGTAGCCATCTTACAGCAAAAAAACTTCAGGACCAGACTCCAAAGAGAAACTGCTGAGCTCCAGTTCATTTGCAAATTTGACACCATCAGATCAGGATTAAACAAAGACTGTGAATGGCTATCCAACTACAGAAACAGTTTCTCCTCCCTTGGTGTTCACACCTCAACTGCTAGCATAGCACCTCACCCTCCCTGATTGAACTAACCTCGTTATCTCCATACTGATTTATACCTGCCTCTGGAAATTTCCCTTACTTGCATCTGAAGAAGTGAGGTTCTTACCCACGAAAGCTTATGCTCCCAATACTTCTGTTAGTCTTAAAGGTGCCACAGGACCCTCTGTTGCTTTTTATAGATTCAGACTAACACGGCTACCCCTCTGATACTTGTCTGAATCATAACACTTTAAGAGTTGCTCCTCTCTCCCTGTCTACAAGCCAGAAGGACACCAAAAGCTGTTTGGAAGGACATATGTATAAACTCTAAAAGATGTCAATTTCTCCATGGTGGATGCTGAACTATCAGCCATCTATACCCAGAATGTGAATTTTCTTTGTTGTGATGGCCAGCAACGGAAAGAACAGACACACTCCAACATTTTACACTCTCATGTCTCAAACAAAGCATTGTAAGAAGTTATACACACCACTCTAATGTTCTTTAAAAAAAAGCCTCCCCTTCATCCTAAGGTCAGTTTTGATTTCAAAACATAGGCATTGGAAATCTATATTCATAACATAGAAGGAGACTCTGAAATTTGAGGAGACAGATCTTGGGCCAAATTCTCAGCTGGTGTGAATGGCAGAGCTTCAGAAACTATAATGATTTATACCAGCTGAGGATCTGGCGCCTCATCTGAATCAAACGTAATAATGCATGTTTTGAAAACATATTGTATAAATAAATGCATTAAGGTTAGAAACAGGATCATGATTAAGCCTATGTTTTAGTCTCGGGTATTTTTAGTAAAAGTCATGGACAGGTCACGGGCAATTAACAAAAAGTCACGGCCCCATGACCTGTTCATGACTTTTACTAAAAATATTTGTGACTAAATCTTACCTACTGGGAGGGGGGACAATCCTGAAGACTGCTGGAGAGTGGGGGAGAGAGAACAGGGTGACGCTGTTGCTGGGGGGGATGCCCAGGATCCTGCTGCCACTAGTCCCAGACTCCTGCTCCAGGGCAGCACCAGGGACCATGCCTAGTGCTGCCGGAGCAACGGCCAGTGCGGCTGGCTCCTGGGCTTCCCCAGCTGATGGGGTGGTCCTGGGATCAGCTGCACCAGCACTGCAAAATTCACAGAGGTCACAGAAACCGTGAATTCCATGAATGATTTGCGGCCTTATAATAACATTCTAGTAGAGCATTTCCTTCTTAAAACTACCCCATACTTGGCTTTTGCTCCTTTAATGGAGCACCATGTTCAGCAATTTGTTTCTGCAACTTTTTTTTCCCTTCTCTAGCTGCTTACAGGATTTCATCCACGTCTTCATTTTACTGCAAGCAAATCCATTTTGCTTCTTCAGTTGAATTGAAGACTTCTGATTGTCCAACTATAAAATAAAAAATTGTTTGTAGTTGCTAATAGGAAACTTCATTCTTCTGTATAAGCATTATACTCTCACTAATGGCATCTCACCTGTCATTAAAAGTTCAGTGCAACTAAAAAACCAGACAAAAGTTATAATATGCATTTGTATAATAGATTCACTTAGTAATATACAATTGAATTATAGCAGCTTCTAATTCCAACAGAGAAACATAAAAGTCATGTTTATTGGAAAGCTACATGTGTGTAGATTTCCTTGATAGAGAAATAATAATCTAAGTAGAATATTCAAAACAACCAAATGACAAAACCCAGCTGAAAAGCATGTGGTCCAGGCAGGTTTGTCCACCCTATGTGCATTGGAATCCCAAAATAAAGGGATGGTGGATATCTGGCAGCCTTATAAAACACACTTCAGGATAACGTAAATATCAAGCACAGTGCTCCATTAGCTGGGCATGGAGTGAGCACTGTAACTCAGTGCCTGCTTGCCACAATACAGGCTCCACACTGTGTTTTTTCATGTGTTTATTTCTGAAGCGAGAGCACAGAACTACAGTCCGTCATTCACCACAAATGGAAGTAGAAAAAGACTGCAGGCTAGAAAATGCAGAGGGAATTGATAAGAAGAAATTCACCTAGATGGACAGGTTTAAAAACTAAAAACGCCTCTCTAAATTATTAGCAAAAATAGTGCTGTCATAAGAAGAATCACTTAATTAATAATTTAGATGGAAATTCTGCATACATCAGAACTGATATGCTCTCACAAGTTGCGTGTGACATAATGAGGTAGTAGAAGCAGTTTAAAGACAATAGGGGCACGTCTACAGTGGGAAGTTTCACAAGGTATTAATTAATGTGTTCATTGACATGGTGTTACAACATGCAGTGTAGACACTGCACTGTTATGTTTAATATCACATCAGTCAGTTATGGTTAATCTTAGGGGCAGAGTGAAAAGACATGTTTAAACACGGTCTAATTTTGAAGTAGAGACCCTGGCAAGTAAGGTATTGTTTCCTTTGCACCATAAGTGGAGGCATGGCGATGTCTCTCTCTGGTAGGACTACTGCTGCACTTACGTTCCCCAAACTTTCAAATTTTCCTTACATTTTAGTTTAACATCTAGTTTTAACCGGAAATGATGATCTCAAAGGAGGAAAGCATGAGAAACTAGATAGTTTATTATTATTGAGGTTTTTTTCAAGACACTGGCTTCCAGTGCTGAGAGAGTCATATGGGTTTGGGATTTCTTTTTTGTGTGGTTCTGTCCATGGGGTACTTCCCCCGATTGTTTACAGAAGTGAGGTAGCACGCTAATCACCCTGCTCTGGGCATCTCTCAACTAAGTAGGAGTACTGAGACAAATGCTGATTGTTGGAATAGCTTGCTAGATGGCCCCAGGTGCCTGAAAGGGTGTCTCTCTACACCCTTCCGAAGAGAATTAGTACCACTTGGGGCTTTTTACTCAGTAAAGCAGGAGCCATTTTGAACATGGGAAGGGATTTCTCCTTGATGCCTCTGTAATCCCCTGATGGTGCAGCTACATAAGGAATGGAATTCTTATGTGCCTCTGTTCTGGGCACACACTGTCTAAAGTGCTCTTTAATCCTTCAACGCTGAGCAAGCCTATGGAGAGGGGGAGGAGACTCCAAACTCCTTTCCCTGGTAAAGCCTGGGTCCTTCACCTGATAAACGGACAGGGACAATTCCCACTCCATTGTGACCTCAAATTTGGGCCCCCTTCCCTGGTTGAAAGAGGATCCCAGGTTGAAAAGCAGAGATGAACAATTTACATTACCCTGCCACCTGAGACAGGGCTTCACAGAAGTAACACTTGTCTCTGCACACCCAGATATACTCCAGGGTGGGAGGGGGCAGTGAGTCTGATACAGAGCACTCCAGGAGACCCGCATGTAGGAGAAAACCCCAGCAAACACATCCTAAGGATGGGAAGGCAAGAGACAAGATTTAAAGCCTGATGTTTATACTTCCTGCTCATTAATTATACATATTACTTCCTTACAAAGGGGACAATTCCATTTGTCTTTTTGGGACCCAGAGCATATGGAGTTTCCAAGTGTTATTCCTGAGCAGACTATGTGGGGTTCTCATCTCCTTGAGAATCCTCATGCTCCTTCTCACAATGGAGTCAGGGCTTCAAATGGGTGTGTTTATGTGCGCATGCAGGGCACTAGTGCGCTGGCCCAACAAAGCCCCATCCCCTCACACAGCAAGGGTTGGTGGCTTGTAGCAGCGAGACGTAGGTTACCCTCTAAGACCCCTAAAAAGCTGCCCACTGAACTACTTGGACTTAGCTTGATTTTGCAGGGCTTTTCTACCACTGCACTAGTGGTCAAAGGGAGTTACTGAGAAGTGCTGCGTTTGCGGATCCAGAGAAGTTACTTGAGGAGAGAGAAAGAGGAGCAAGAAGTTGAAATGAAATCAATATAGCAGAAAAATGAACAAAAATTAATGATAAAGCAAAGTTGTTGGGAGAAACTGAACCGCCAACTTGTTCTGCTGGTGGACACAATTTTTGGTGGCCTGAGGTGAAGGATGGAGCTTAGTCCTGGAGCCTTCAGCAACAACACTGGTCCACCTCCCAGTTCTACAGGTGAGAGGAATCACCTCTTTGTTCCAAATGAGGAGAAAAGCTGGGCCACGGAACAGACAAAACCTGCACATTTTATCATGTTTTCATGTGTCCCGCTAAAGACCTCCTGTATCTTTGATAGCCAGAAGTTTATAAGATAACAGATTTAATGAGATTTCCATGCTACTAATGGAGAAGTTATAGCAAATGTTATATTAGAATAGAGACTAGATATTAAAAAGGACACAAATAAATATTTTGGCTCTTAAAAGCTTAAGTATGAAATGCCTTATTAAACTATATGAAAAACTTATGTTTGTTTCTAGTAAGTCTACTTTTTCTTCTTCTAAAGCCTTGTTAATGTCCTTAAGCGTTCCATTTTCAAGCTGTAGCTCCTGGACTGAATCCTGGAGCAATTTATTGTTGCTTTTTAAATGCTGAAGCTCGGCTTCTTGTGCTTCCAGTTCTATTTTCTGAGACAAACTCTTATCTATAGTAATACAAAAAATTAAGTGGTTAATTTGTGAAAGCAAACAATGTCAAATATGCAATATTAGCTTTTATGGGTAACACTATAAACTGGCAATATTGACAATTTTCAATTTTTCACCTAGCAATACATTTTCTTAATATTTCAGAATATAATTACGTATGTGTTCTAAAACTGCCTTTATTCCCAAACCATGACGTTGTATAGCATTGCCAGAATTCAGTTTTGCAGAAAGAACATACTGCTAGTCAAATCGCTCTATGCTTCACAATTGTAACTCTGTTTCTACAGCCCATCTTCACTGAGGTCTGATGGCTTGTACTCTGAAACTCATGGTTGACAGGTAACAGTATCAATGGCTAGATAAAGAATTTTGGTGCCCTATTTGTCCATTTTCCTGTCTTCAAAATCCAGAATATATAAAAATGATCAAGGTGTTTGATGGACTGATGTATGGAGTAAAATTAAGAGAGACAGACAATACAAGAGATTTCCTGTATTGCAAAGAGAATTCTATTGAATAACACCAACTTACCATATAAAACAAGACTACGCATTCCCTTCCTACAGGACAAGAAAAATTCAATGTCTCCAAGACCCAGAACTTGGTGAGAAAGAGGGGCACAGAGAGGAGAAGGGAAATGATAGCAATCAACAGATATTTGAACTATGTCAACCCATAGGATGGAGAAGGATTATTTAGGGTGGTGATTCAAAGGGGAGTGTAGCGGGGCGGTTGCCCGCTCTAGCCCTGAAGGGATTGGAACAACCCTGCAGAGGGCTGTGGCTGGGGAAAGCAGCAAGCCTGGGCTGATTGGGGAGGCAGCTACAGCTGGGCCATGCCCCCATCAGGCCACAGCTGGCCCTTATAAAAGGGCTGTGAGCCAAACACTCAGTCAATCTTCCTCTAGCTCTGAAGGGAGAGGGACCTAGCTGTTGGGGAAGCTAAGGGTACTGGAATGAAGCAGGGCTAGGGAAAGGCCAGAGGAGCTGGGGAGCTCCAGGCTGACAACTCCCCGGGCTGCAGGGCCTTGTCCAAGGCCCAGAGAGGTACTGAGTTGTAGGGAAAGGCAGCAGGTCCAAAGTCCCCTGCCAATGATGAGTGGCCATTACAGACTGCAGCCGGCCCTAGTGAAACAGGGCTAGATGGTGACTGGCAGTAGCCACCGAGGCAAGGTGGAGGATAGGGGGTGGGGATTCCCCTGGGTGGGAATCCCTAGATAGTGGATTACTGCTGGGGGCAGGACCCTGAAAGGGGAGGACACCAGGGTCTGGGAGGGACACGGGGGCTAATGTCGAGCAGGATGGTGACCATCAGAGGGTGCTCTGGCTAGAAATGAGCTAAGTCCCTGGATGACCAAAGGAGGCGCTGCAGGGGTGAGTCCCACTCCATTACAAGGGGGAAAAGGTATAACTAGAGAGGATAATCAGAGACTTCTTAGAGAGGAAGAACTGTCCGGGGGTTAAGAGTGACAGTCTAGGACTCTGGGCACCCACATTCAGTTATGTTTCAATTAGGACAAGTTATTGTTGGTTGCAGTGAAGAGCTACAGCACAAACATCTTCTGACTTATTTTTTTGTTCATAATTATTCCCTCCAGAAAACTGAGAGAATGCTCCCATTTGACACCTTAAGAACCACAGATAAAAGATAGCGAAAGCAAGAAAATGGACTTGGAAGGCATTACATTTTCTTAGCTAGCCGAAAGTGCTGCCACTTGCCAAGAATAAGATCAAAATGCAAAGCAGTTATTTGGATGGCCTCATGGATTGGAGAGTGCAGAAATACTGATTAAAATAGGAGCAGGACTAGGTCCATACATTTAATTTTGAAATCTCATTAAGTGAGGTTAGACTTCTACAGCGATAAGTGGGAGCAGTCTCCTTCTTTACAATGGCTAGTTAGCAGAATTACCTGTTCTCTCAAACCTCAGTCTGCAAAATGCATTTTCCCAACCAGATAGACAAATGTAGGGAAAAGTCAAATTAAGGCTCGGCGGGTAACATTTCATCACGTTTTAGCTTGATGGAGTCCATATACAAGCTAAAGGATAATAGTTTGAGGTATATTTGTTTGCTTGGGATTTTAAAACACAGGAGCACATTGTTTTGCTGACCATATAGTTTTGTTTGGGACATATTTAGTCCTCATTTTAATTGCTTTAAAACCATATAATTTTATGAGTTAGTATATTTGTATAAATCTCAGTTTGGAAAGAGAATTGCGTGTATTAGCTGAAAGTTAATTGAACTATATCACACAGTGGGAACTTATTATTTCTTGGGGATGCTTCAAATCACCATTTATAATGAAGTTTACAGATCTCCCACACTGAAGTAATAGTTTCTAACGGGATTTAAATAGGTAGAAATGTGTCACTCACTTTTCATCTCTTCAGCATCCTTCTGGGTCTCTTTTAGAAGGTGTTGGGCTATTTTTAGTGCTTCTTCCAGCTGATGGATTTTTTGTGTTTTTTCATCAGACTGGCAGCAAAGAAGGTTTTTTTCCTTCTTCATTTCCTACAACAAAACATTAGTTACAAAACAGTCGATTAAGTCAATAAACTGAGAGTAGTGTGATGTGGCATACTACCCCTCTGAGTCCCATGAAGACTCTGGAAAGTTGGGCCTTGGTTTCTAAGCACTTACATGATTTAGGAACACAAACTGCACTCTTGGCAATCCTCAGAGGGCAGATAATCCTTTTGGGACATCTCCCAGCTGGCACAGATCACAGCAGTACTTAGCTGGCTCAGGATATGGAACCAGGGAGCAGCAACCAGTTCCCTGTTGCCTGCCCATAGCAGATCTTGACACAGGATAGAAGTCACCCAAAGAACATGAATAAAACCGTTGCTGCTTCTAATTATTTTCCTTTTGTTTCACAACCTCCTAGTCCAAAATATCCAACTGTTATATCGAGAAACACACACACACACACTCTATCATCAATCATTCTAAAATACACAGTTGTCAAGAGACAAAATTTTTAGACAATGCTGATGTCTGACAAATGTCTCAAAGCTGCAGGAATTCTGAGCTTCCCGTGTTCAAAATACCAATGAAATTCAAGGGGTTTAAATGGCCCGCCCCTCTTGCTGTGACTCAGCACAAGTGGCTCTGATTAAGAAGCATTCAACAAAAATCTGGAACCAACAACCTAACATAGCTGCAAAAAAATCCCATGCTCTGATGCTGGACTTTCACAAAACCATTTACAAGACATGCATTCTCCCACCTTCATGTACATCCCATCCCATCATTTGCAATTACAATTTGGCCTCAATCACATAGGCCATCATTAACTCTTGCTTGAATAATCGAAATCCAATGTATTTAGACTCGAATGCATCTGCCCTGAAAAATCTGCAACAGTTACAGAACACAGCAGCACACCTCCTCAGTAATACAGGTTCACTTGAGTACATCAGTCCTATGTTTCACTCACTCCGCTGATTCCCCAACAGAACACTCAATCAAATCTGTCTTTAGTTTTGACGTTATAAAGAACATGGGCCCAAAATACCATCTTACTCTCTCAGACTTCAGTAGCTGTGTTCCTCGGGAACAACTGCCTACACATCAGAAGTAAAACTAGCACATGCAGGAGACAGGGCTTTTTCAGGAGCTGGCCCAATACTATGAAATTCACTCCTGCAAAAACTTAGAATGACAACTAACATCACCATTTTTCATATTTACACTCCCCCCACCCCACCCTACCCACACACCCTTTACCTTCTGGGACAATGGCTTTCAACCTCTTTTCCATTTGCGGACCCCAGAAAATTTCAAATGGAGGCGCAGAGCTCTTTGGATCCCCACAGACCACGGGTTGAAAACCACTGTTCCGTTGTAAGGACAACCTTTCGAGGACCCCTTAGACAGTCTGCAAACTCCCAGGGGTCTGTGGACCAGCGGTTGAAAACCACTGCTCTGGGGGATATGGGAGAAATAGAAACCTCAAATAACAGATGCTAGTCACCTTAATTATTCTTAACTCTGGAAAGCATTCAGATACACCAGCAATTGGCACAATATAAGAACTTAAAAAAAATATATCTCGGCTGTTGCTTCTATGACTATTCTGACTTCTCTTCCCTTTCATTTTCCTTCTAATTCCAAATTAAAAGGAAAATCTTTTAATCTACAATCAAGGTTTTTTTTTAAATCAAAATTTACAACCAAATCCTTTTCATGTAAATTGGAATAACTTAATTGATTTCAATGGAGCTATGCTGATATATTCCAGGTCAGGATCTGGCTTCATAGTTAGAATTTTGATGATAATGCTAGTCTATAGTGCTTGAAAAAGTAAAAATGTACAAATCATTTTGGGGATTTTCTCTTGCTTTAAATTGATTGTGTGACCAAAAAAGTACCCATTCCTCCACGAAATCTTGGAATTAGGCCAAACACACGTATACTTAGGAAGCAGCTAATGATTCTAGAATTTCCAAATGAACTCAACCCGATATTTAATATATTTTATTTTTAGGACTAAACAAAGAGTCTTTTGAACCATACGACATAATTAGATTAGACAAATAATTCCATATGAACTGTAACCCTATCTGTAGTATAGCTGGTGCAAAATAATTTTTTGAAACCCTGACCATACAACTAATTTTGTGCCTGGGGTCAGTCCACATGGAATCAATTGCAAAAACTGCAAGATCAGGGCCTTATTTTGTATCACATCTATAGGTCTTGTGACAGGGTCAGGCCAGAGGGCTACAGGAGAGTGATCCTATTGGGATCCAGGAAGTGGGCGGGCCAAAGCCCGCCCACTGCTAAAAGATCCCCCCAGCCTTAGCGGGGGATCCACAAGACCTGGAAACCAAGTGATTTTGGGGGACAACTAATGAAATAACAGGGACAGGAGTGCGGTCAAAGGGTCCGAAGGGAACCTGAATGGGACACTGAGCAGAGAACCCCGGACAGCGCCCACTGCTCCTCGAAGGCGTCAAGGGAGTCAGTGGACGCCGCCCAGAGGAACTCTGCCCGGATGCCTGAATGGACGGAGGATCAGAAAGAGGCCCCACAGTCACAGGAGACTCCATCCGCCAACCTCCTCTCCCTGGTTTTATAGATGGCCATTTTAGCCAGGACCAAGAGGAGGTTGACCAGGAGGTCCCATGACTTTGTGGGGCCACGGATAGAGAGTGCATAAATAAGGAGGTGAGGGGAAAAGTGCAGCCAGAAACGCAACAGGATATCTGTGAGGACCCGGAATAGGGGCTGCAGCCTGGCGTACTCCAGGTAAACGTGCGCCAGGGTCTCCCTCACGCCGCAGAAGAGGCAGGTGTCCCGGGACGGGGGTGAACCGCGCCAAGTACATGCCCGTGCTCACGGCCCCATGAAGGAGCTGCCAACTGACATCCCCGGCAGGCCTTGGGAGCAGGGTGGAGTATAGGCTGGCTCACCGGGGCTCCTCACCCTCTAGAAGTGGCAGGAGGTCCCGCCACTTTGTGTCGGGGTGTGACGCGAGAGTGAGGAAGTGCAGGGTGTGGAGCACGAGCGTGTATAGATGTTTCCTTGGCGCAGTCTGGAAACGAACCAGCTTCAAGTCGTATAGCCGGCTTACGGTGAAAGGGCGGGGAGGCCGGTTGGGTCCACAGGGCAGGGGCCCG
>NC_088793.1:154913499-154952872 GCF_011386835.1 Chrysemys picta bellii | reverse complement strand
GCTCTTTTCAAATTTGTGCATAGTATAGATAGGGCTGGTTAGTTGTTGCCCATTGGCATTTTGGTTTTTTAACCAGAATAGCTATTTCTTTCTGGTGCCAGGATGTCTTCTTCTAAGTCCCCTGGATTTACATCCTGCCCATCAAACAAGGGCACTATACCCTTTAATGTTTGGCATTTAAAATATTTATTTTGTCTGGGGGAATATCCCTGGAAAATGTGCTATTTGCAAGTCCTTCACTTGCAGGACCTGCAAATCTAGAGAAGCCCTGCTCCAGATGTACTTAATGGGTAAAGCAGTGAGACTAGCTTCAGGCCCTGGGTCATATAATCATAGAATATCAGGGTTGGAAGGGACCTCAGGTGGTCATCTAGTCCAACTCCCTGCTCAAAGCCCAACTTATGCTATCTTAGGTCCGGACAAAGAGTCTTTAGGACACATCCTGTGTTCCTACTGACAGTTGTCACAGACTTCCATCTGAACTAGCAGATTCACCTGCCTATATTTTTGTCTGAACCACCCGCTTCTAAGGCTGCTGCTATGCTCTCTATGTTGAATGTCAGACGTGCTTTGGCATGTTAATTTGCAAAGGATGAAATCTTTTAGATCTTCATCCAGTTAGGTGCATAGATGACTGTGTGAGTGCCTGTTTAATAAGTGGTTAATATGGATTCTCCTGCTTCATTCAGCATTTATTCTACCAGAGCTTAGGCATCATGACTGATATATTTCTGTTGTGGAAATATGTAAAGCAGCTAGGCTGTTTGGGGAGGCACAGTCTTCCCTACCCGGCCCTCCATACAGTTTTGCACCCCGATGTGGCCCTCGGGCCAAAAAATTTGCCCACCCCTGCTTTAGGGGCAGAGGGACTTGCCTACTTTCAAATGTTAGGCTGTCTTTTATTTTGATCTTAACTCTGAATTACCTTGGTTTCTAATGCTTGATTTTGTTTGTTTTTAATAACTGCAGCATTATTATGAATTTAAAAAAACACTTACCTGTACTGTCAACTTTACTCACATATTTTAATGATTTGTTTGGTTTGGTTTCTGCCTGGGGATTTTCTTGATTATTTTTTTAAGACATTTTGAAATCTTTTCCATGCAAAGAAAGAAAGCTGGCAGAGAGTCCCCGGTGTTATGCAGAGAACAATGGGGGAGCTAAGTAACAGGGAACATTGTAGTGCTTAGAAGTACGATAGGGGTTAACCAGTCTGTATTCCTCAGGTTCTGTTGTTACCAGGAGGACTGCAGTTTCAGGTGGAGCTTCTGAACTTTGCAGGCACTCTGAGTTGAGATTAGTGGAGAAACTCTGAGGGGCTACAGGAATTCCTGAGAACATGGGGAAGTCCAGCTGAATGTTTTGGCCTCTGCCAATTGCTGCAGCTCCACAATTTTCCTGTGCATTTGGTAGAACATTGTAGCTCATGCAAGTCATGGATTCCATGATTCTTCATATTTATCTTTAGCTTAACTCTTTTCCCATCCCCTTTGTGCCCCTCCATACACACTTAGATGAAAGAAGTTATGTTGCCGTGGAGAAAGGGACCTCCACACGTGTCTTCTGTAGATGTGATGGTTGTCACCTACCCTTTGCTGTCAGGGTTTTAATGGATGCATGCAGATTCTGCTGCCTACTTAAGAATGTTGCACCCTATATACAGGATGCTGAAGATTATACCATCACGTGAATGGGGGTTAAGAATTTCCCTCTGGAGAGGTACAGTAAGGGCTGTTCTTTGCTACCTCTATGAGGAGCCCATCGAGAGACGGTCTTGGCTGGGAGTAGGTTGAGGCCAGGGACATTGAGCCAATCCAGTGTTATTACCATGTTTGTATACAGATGTTGAAGTAATTTAACAATGAGAACTTTTGACCTGTGAATAGGCCCTCTCCACTTCAGTGACTGATAGCAAATTGCAGAGGAAAGATTGATTGGTTGCTACTTCTGATGTCACAATGATGCTACTTATGAATCACCTGAGTTACTGAGCAAATTGCAGAGGAAAGATTGATTGGTTGCTACTTCTGATGTCACAATGATGCTACTTATAAATCACCTGAGTTACTGGCATAGCTCTGTCACCATAACCTCTAGGTGTGACTGTTAAGAGCTTTTCTTATTACAGTCTAGCTTCTTTAAATGAGTTGGAAATCTGATTGAATTACAAATTATATTATTAAATATGGAATATATGAAGAGTCTGGGGTGGTCTGTCACTGGAATATTCAAAGCCAAGAAAAAGGTGAGAGAACAAGTGGTGAATTTTATTAATATTGTGATTTTTTTAAATTGTTTTCTTTGGCAAAGTAAGAAACTATTTTATGCAGAAAATTAATGTCATCTAAAGTGTAACTCTGCTAAACTTGGAAAGTAGATTAATTTATTATACTGTGAAACAGGGATTTTTAGTTCCATGTTAAATGCCAATGTCAACCTGTTGGGTGAGAACCAAATCCACTTCAATTTAGGCTGACACAATTTATTTTAGCCTTTATTATATATGTTTTCAGACAATGCTACTATCACCTATGAATTACATAAACATGCAAAAAAAGAGAAGACAAGAAAAGGAAATGCTCAAGTTATCTGTCTTGGAGACAGGGTGACTCTTTTCAAATCTCTGCTATGCTTGGCTATTTTTCCTCTGTATCTTCTCCACTATTATGTCAATCATCTATTTTTTTAATCCTCTGTTCTGTAACTTTGCACAGACTCAGTATAGCAAGCTACCTCATCTGTGTCTTTATCCGTATATATTCCACTCTAACCCCCTAATTAAAAGATTCTCCTGCATAAATCACAATAACTAACCCAAATTAATACATTTTTTGCTTATTCTGCTAAAACTTACTTATATCTATGTAGTTCCCAATGCATCTATTCCTTGCTGTCACGCTCACTGGCTCCATGCAGTTGTACTTGCATTACAGCAATTTTTATTCTTTTTACTCATCTGTTTTTGTGGTCTTGAGTTTTTACGTGTTGGACGGGTGGAGGATGAGGGATTGTACCTGACTTACTGAAAGGTAACAGCTCTCTTCTCTACCCTGCTCTCTGCTTGGTCAAGAACTTTATTTCTGAGACACACAAACCAGTTTTCTGATTTACAGACTGTTTCAGCAAAATCTGATGATCTAAAGCAGCAAAAATACATACAAAAAGCAAAAATTCCTTCCTATTTTCTTATAGTTTTATATATAATAATTTCTCTAACATTACTTTGTACATATTTGACTAACACAATTCATTACACAGTTCTCCAACAAAGCTTAACTATGTATGTGCTTGCTCATGGTGGCTCCATAATTTACAGTAGAACTTCAGAGTTACGAACACCAGAGTTACACACTGATCAGTCAACCACACAAATCTCATTTGGAACCAGAAGAACACAATTAGGCAGCAGCAGAGACACCCCCTTTCCCTCCCCCCCCCCCCGCAAAAGGCAAATACAGTACTGTACTGTGTTAAACTACTAAGAAATAAAGCAAAAGCAGCATTTTTTCACATCCTTTTAAAATTATATTCAAGTAAATTGTTCATCTTCTGCTTTAAAAGCATCCAACCATGAAGATGATTTAAATCTTAGAGGCAGTTCACTTTTTTATTACCTTTAAAAATAGTTACTTGTCTTAAAGAAAAGATTTCAGAAAATAAAAATGTGTTTTATTGGTTGTAAGTCTCCCTAGCATGCTGTGAATACAATGAAACTGTAACAGGCAAAGGAGCGACGGTAGTATTGTGTTCTGAGAAAATGTATAGTAGTGTGCTTTGGACAACTTTCAGACTTTTATCAGCAGATTGTTTTCACAATAGAAATTATACTGGGAATTTATTAAATGGGGTTTCAGTGTACTCTAGTTCTTTATAAACCACCAAAATTACAAGCAATCTATTATTTTAATAAAATGACAGATAAACTGAAACACTTCTAATAGGAGAATTTCCTCTATGACAGATAAACTGAAACACTTCTAATAGGAGAATTTCTAATAGAAATTCCTCTAAAAAGGAAATTCTTAGCATATTGATTTTCAGTTTAAAATTTCAGTCTAACCTACTTTAAACAATGAAAATTCTTCTGTTCTTGCTGTTCAAAATAGTTCACTAATTTTTTTCAGTTGAATCAATGTGCTGATTCCCTGTAAATTGAAAGTTGCATTGAATTTATCTCTTGTGCCTAAACACTTCTAGTTTTTTTTAGTTTTTGCTGCTCATTTATTGAAACTTAGCACACACTTGTACTATAGCCAAGTGTAATCTGTTATCAGTTTGGGATGGGATACCTGTGTGGGTGTTCACTAGGTCATGGAAGACTGTAAGCAGTTTTGGGGCAGAGACCATGACTTCCTCGTATGTATGTGGTCTTTTTTTTTTTTTTTTAACAGTGCCTACTAAACTGGGGTTTCAATCCTGATTGCGGGGGCGGGATTGCTATTGTAGTACAAATAATAACTATTCCCCTTGCATCACTGTGATTTATGATTAAACTTTTTATAGACTGAAATGATGGAGCAAACCATGGAAAGAGTACAGAAATGGCAAAGAGAAGTTGAAATTAATCGTTGCTCTTTAGAAGAGAAAAGAAAAGAACGGGAAAAGGTAAGACAAGACCCATTTTTTCACAAGTTTAAAGTTGCCTCCAGACTGCTGTTACCAGAGTGAACAAGTTGTTCCTTGAGTATTTGTCCACGTAGATTCCACTCTAGGTTCATATGTGCCTCAGGCACGCAACATTGGATTCTTCTTCTTTGAGTGCTTGCTCATGTCGATTCCATATTTGATGTGTGCGCGCCCCCTAGGGCCGGTTTTGGCAACCTCTGGAGCCCTGTGCTTATGCGCTGGTACATTGGGCCCTGCTGGCCCCATGCCCTCTCAGTTCCTTCTTTCCACCAGTGACGGTTGTTGGAACGCTTCGTGTTTTCACAAGTCCGATAGTGGTTTCTCTAACTTTGGACTCTGGGTTTTTCTTGTATATCGTTACTGTAGTGTTAGCAGTTAGCATTTAGGAGCGGAATCCCATTAGGGACATAGCCCCAAGGACGGGGTATGGCCGGGTCCCTGGGGTCTAAGCCATGGGCTGGGTGCAGCAAACCTATGTCTATTAGTGACCTGAACACGAGCTGCCTTAAGTGCCTCAGAGAGGCGCATATTAAAGAGAAGTGTAGGATCTGCAAAAACTTCAGACCTCGCACTCTTAAAGACAGGGATATCTGATTAAAAGCCATGTTGATGGAGGCTGCCCTGTGCCCTCTGTTGGAACCATGCCGCTGGAGATTGTGGTGTTCAAGTATAGTTGGCTACAGCAACTACACTTCCCCAAGTGAGGGACCTTCCTGGGACCAAAGTATTGTATTCCTGGACCTAATGATCTCCCCCTGTCCCTGTTAGAGCCTTTATCACCTCTCTATCAAGACAGGATTTTTGGTGACTGTTATCTCTGCTCAAAGGATAAGCTAGATTTAGGTGTTAATGGCAGGACCTCTTTTACTATATTTCACAAAGACAAGATGACTGTTCTTTGATCTCGCCCTAGGTTCTTATTCAGAGTGGACTCAGGCTTTTGTTTGCATCAGGGCATAGACCCTCAGTGTTTGATCCACCTGTATTGGTGTAACAGATTCAGTAGGCTACTCTGATTGGCCAAACTGAGTCATGGCCATTAGTGGCCATAACCGAATTTAGGCTTTACTTAAAAATGGTTTTTAAACTCTTTTTGCTTCTGTAAGAGAGGGCTTTAGTGTAATTAGTAACTATTTACAGAGACTATTTACAGTCCCTCCCCCATGTTTTCCAGTGTTAATAGTTATAGTAACTTGACTAGAAACATGTAAAAGGAGTGTGTTTCTCCCTCCTCCCTCCCCCTCCCCCATCTTCTACATTTCTAGGAAGTATTACGTCAGCTCCGCGCCTTACAGACAGTGGCCCAGCAGTGCAAGGAGATGAAACTCAACCAGGACTTGCAGCAAGCCAAGAACGATTCCGATGGTCTACGGGCAGAACTTGACAACGTAGGATTTTTAATATCTCAACTATTCAAATGGAAGTGGTGATGCTGAGTTTTTATTTTATGTAAAATTTTAACTGTCCTCTTTTTTGTGTTTAAAGATCTATACGTGACTAATATTTAAGTGCAACTAAATACATCACAGGTCAGAGCAAGCTGCGCTATGTTCCTGTCACAGGGTGAGCTGGTCCATTCAAAGACTGGGGCACAGCTGCACTTTTTCTCAGGTTTAGCCCATCTCCCTGTATGATGGGAATGAATACAAGGGTCATGTGACAGAAGCATGCGTCTAAACCAGGCCTGCTGGTTTAGATGCATGGCAGCCTGTAGTCATTCAAGAGAGAGACACCCCCCCACACACGCCCCAAAAGTTCAGAGAGACACTCTCTCTCTCTCCTTGGTTCCCAGGCAGAGAGCCTGTGAAGAGGACAGGTGACAATTTTCCAGAACTCTAAGGCAGAAGACTTTGGGGGGGAAGAGATTTACAAGGAACTGGAAACTGTGCAGGGATAAGCCTCCATTGATGGACCTGCAGGATGCAGAAATCCCAGCTAAGGGAGGGGCTGGACTGCAGGGATGGGCATGTTCTGATAAAAACCTGGAAAAACTTGAGGCATTATAAACGGAAAGGAATAATTGAGGCTGGTAAGGGTATGTTTGAGTGTTGTGTTATGATAATAAACCAAACTGGAAGAGAGCACTACTGTAAAATCGCCACATGTGATAGCTGGTTTGATGCAAGATTGAAGGTAAACTGAGGTAGCAGATGGGCCCAAAGGCAGTTTGGGGGTAATGCCCTGGAACCGTTCCCTTTAGACTTGTTCGGATTTGAGCACTGCTTCTTTTCTACCCACACTCTCTAATAGAAAACTGCTTTTTTATTTTTGATACACATGGTCTACACTGACTTAATACAGAGGTTCTAAATTTGTCCACGATAGCTGTCCGGCATAGCTATGTGTCATCCTAGCTGTGTGAGCACATTAATCAAACATTTTCTACAGCGGAGAAAATACTAACCACTACACATACTCTTCTTTCCATGTTTACTCTTGAAACACTCGATTCATCCTGAAACTTGGATGTCTAAAGGTTTTTATCCAGAAAAGCGTACTCCTTTCTAGAATGGAACTAAATTATTTCATTCTCATTTTTTTCTCTCTTGATGTTGGTAATAAATTTACTTCCTTTTTAATTTGGAGTACTATAGAGCTCTTATGACAGATATAAAACAGATTAAAAAGGTTGAAAACCAATTAGAATTTGGTGGTGTCACAGTTATGGTCTTGTTAACTTCTTGGTTTAGATAGCGATATAAAGTCAGGTGATAAATTTAAGATTGAGCATAGCACTACACTAATTTCCCTTTTCCCCCGAAGAATGTAGTACTGGAGACAGAGGTGCAAGCTGAATATCTTTGTTGGTCCATAAATACAGGGAATTAAGGTGTACAAATACTGGTTTTTAAGAACATGTAACCTATTCCTTGAATATATAGTAAGTGGAAAAGGTAGAGTAATTTGTCAATCTCTTGATATTTGTGTGAGAGAAATAAAGCATCTGACTTGCTGTACCCAAACAAAAAGTGAGAACTGTGTTTTTCTCCGACATTTGGATTGTACAGAACTGAGTCTAGTTTGGTATTGATCCTTTCTGTTTGTTGGCTGTTCAATGGCATATTTGGTGATAGCTGATCATCAGTCCAACACCTAAACATTACCTCTCAAATGAGCAGTTGAGGACTGAGTGGGAATGGGGAAGCATCTTCTAAACCGAATAGGTGCTTGCTTTGACAACATATGTTATGTTAAAAAAAATTGAGAGCAAGTGTTAAATCTGCTGCCCTTATGATTGAACTTAAAAGAAAGCTCTGGTTAGGATTCCCAATGATTAACAGACTGTACTATAAATATTGCTTAAATTATGAATATATTTATACATTACAACTATATACTTGAAAATGTGCCTGAAAATATTTTTCATATCCTTGCCCAGTCTTGAGTTAAAGATTTGTGTTACCTTAACATGTACTGGTTTTGGTATGATACAGAATCTAGAACCCGGGACTGGACAGTGAAAGGAGGATGGATTTTTCAGATATCTGGCCTATTTTTAATTGTACTTTTTTAAAGCCCTCATGCTGAGTTTCAAGGATTAGGGCCAAATTCTGCTCTTAGTTATACAACGCAGAAGTCAACAGTTACTCCAAAGTTCTCTTTCTGTAAGAGGAAGCAGAACATAGCTTATTCTTTTTGCTTTGTTTTATAACGGATCTTTGGAGCTCATCATTTCAAGGGACATCAGGAATTTTTAATTTTTTTAAATAGATTAAATATGACTACAAATAAAATGTGATGTGTTTTCCTCATAGGCAATAGCAGTGAATCATCATTTGGAAAACAACTCCAATGAGCTTACAGAGAGGCTGTGCAGAGCAGAAGAGGCTTTACTGGCAAGCCAGTCAAAGCAAAATGAGTTGAGGAGAAACTTTGAGGTAAAGAAATCAGAGGGGCAACTGGAATAATTAAGAATTTAAACTGGAAATCAGTAAGAACTGGTGCCATTTAGGCCTTACTGACTCACAGGGGAACTCTGCAAGCTGTGTGTTGGAGAATAGTGTATTTCCACCAGAAGTTGTGTTTCGATACTGTCTTAATCTGGCTGTCCTTTTTTGGACCATCTTAAGACTGTGACAATGTTCCTCCTCTGCCTTGGTGAGCCCTGCGCTTATTGGCGGATTTGCTCACCTCAGAGATTCATGGCAGCCCTCAGTTTGGACACTTTTGTGGCTCAAACCTGCCGTTCATTCAGCTAACCTCATCACTGGCCAGCATGGGGAAAAGGAAGGAGAACAATCCCCGCAGTCTCTGCTGACCCATCTTGGGTCAGGGGGACAGGCCAGGGACCTTCCCCTCTGGTGGGACTCACAGTCCAAGTCAACTCCTCTTAGGGTGACCAGATGTCCCGATTTTATAGGGACAGTCCCGATTTTTGGGTCTTTTTCTTATCTAGGCTCCTATTACCCCCCACCCCCTGTCCCGATTTTTGACACTTGCTGTCTGGTCACCCTGACTCCTCTTATATCCAATAGGGGGAAGGGAGAGGGGGGAACCTGGGCCTGCCCTCTACTCTGGGTTTCAGCCCAGGGCCCTGTGGATCGCAGCTGTCTACAGAGTTTCATGTAACACCTGTGTGACAGCTACAACTCCCTGCGCTACTTCCCCATAGCCTCCTCCCAACACCTTCTTTATCCTCACTACAGGACTTTCCTCCTGATGCCAGATAGCATTTGTACTCCTCGGTCTTCCAGCAGCATGCCCTCTCAGCTCCTTGCGCACTCTTCACTGACTGAAGTGAGGTCCTTTTTAAACCAGGTGCCCTGATTAGCCTGCCTATCTTAATTGATTCTAGCAGCTTCTTAATTGGCTCCAGGTGTCCTAATTAGCCTGCCTGCCTTAATTGGTTTCAGAAAATTCCTGATTTTTCTGAAACTGCCCCGTTATCTTACCCAGGGAAAAGGGACCTGCTTAATCTGGGGCTCATATATCTGCCTTCTCTCACTCTCCTGTAGCGGGCCCCTTCCCTGTGGACCCAAACGGCCTCCCCGCCCTTTCACCATAAGCCGGCTACTTGACTTGGTTCTTTCCAGACTGCGCCAAGGAAACATCTATACACGCTCGTGCTCCACACCCTGCACTTCCTCACTCTCGTGTCACATCCCGACACAAAGTGGCGGGACCTCCTGCCACTTCTAGAGGGTGAGGAGCCCCGGTGGGCCAGCCTATACTCCACTCTGCTCCCAAGGCCTGCCGGGGATGTCAGTTGGCAGCTCCTTCATGGGGCCATGAGTACGGGCATGTACATGGCACGGTTCACCCCCGTCCCAGGACACCTGCCTCTTCTGTGGCGTGAGGGAGACCCTGGCGCACGTTTACCTGGAGTACGCCAGGCTGCAGCCCCTATTCCGGGTCCTCACAGATATCCTGTTGCGTTTCTGGCTGCACTTTTCCCCTCACCTCCTTATTTATGCACTCTCTATCCGTGGCCCCACAAAGTCATGGGACCTCCTTGTCAACCTCCTCTTGGTCCTGGCTAAAATGGCCATCTATAAAACCAGGGAGAGGAGGTTGGCGGATGGAGTCTCCTGTGACTGTGGGGCCTCTTTCTGATCCTCCGTCCATTCATGCATCCGGGCAGAGTTCCTCTGGGCGGCGTCCACTGACTCCCTTGACGCCTTCGAGGAGCAGTGGGCGCTGTCCGGGGTTCTCTGCTCAGTTCCCATTCCCATTCAGGTTCCCTTCGGACCCTTTGACCGCACTCCTGTCCCTGTTATTTCATTAGTTGTCCCCCAAAATCACTTGGTTTCCAGGTCTTGTGGATCCCCCGCTAAGGCTGGGGGGATCTTTTAGCAGTGGGCGGGCTTTGGCCCGCCCACTTCCTGGATCCCAATAGGATCACTCTCCTGTAGCCCTCTGGCCCGACCTTGTCACAAGACCTATAGATGTGATACAAAATAAGGCCCTGATCTTGCAGTTTTTGCAATTGATTCCATGTGGACTGACCCCAGGCACAAAATTAGTTGTATGGTCAGGGTTTCAAAAAATTATTTTGCACCAGCTATACTACAGATAGGGTTACAGTTCATATGGAATTATTTCTCTAATCTAATTATGTCGTATGGTTCAAAAGACTCTTTGTTTAGTCCTAAAAATAAAATATATTAAATATCGGGTTGAGTTCATTTGGAAATTCTAGAATCATTAGCTGCTTCCTAAGTATAAGATTTCGTGGAGGAATGGGTACTTTTTTGGTCACACAATCAATTTAAAGCAAGAGAAAATCCCCAAAATGATTTGTACATTTTTACTTTTTCAAGCACTATAGACTAGCATTATCATCAAAATTCAAACTATGAAGCCAGATCCTGACCTGGAATATATCAGCATAGCTCCATTGAAATCAATAAAGTAAATCCAATTTACATGAAAAGGATTTGGCTGTAAATTTTGATTTAAAAAAAAAACCTTGATTGTAGATTAAAAGATTTTCCTTTTAATTTGGAATTAGAAGGAAAATGAAAGGGAAGAGAAGTCAGAATAGCCATAGAAGCAACATCCAAGATTTTTTTTTTTAAGTTCTTATATTGCTGGTGTATCTGAATGCTTTCCAGAGTTAAGAATAATTAAGGTGACTAGCATCTGTTATTTGAGGTTTCTATTTCTCCCATATCCCCCAGAGCAGTGGTTTTCAACCGCTGGTCCACAGACCCCTGGGAGTTTGCAGACTGTCTAAGGGGTCCTCGAAAGGTTGTCGTTACAACGGGACAGTGGTTTTCAACCCGTGGTCTGTGGGGATCCACAGACTATGTCTAAGATTTCCAAAGAGGTCTGCACCTCCATTTGAAATTTTCTAGGGTCCGCAAATGGAAAAGAGGTTGAAAGCCATTGTCCCAGAGGGTAAAGGGTGTGGGGGGGTGGGGGGAGTGTAAATATGAAACATGGTGATGTTAGTTGTCATTCTAAGTTTTTGCAGGAGTGAATTTCATAGTATTGGGCCAGCTCCTGAAAAAGCCCTGTCTCCTGCATATGCTAGTTTTACTTCTGATGTGTAGACAGTTGTTCCTGAGGAACACAGCTACTGAAGTCTGAGAGAGTAAGATGGTATTTTGGGCCCATGTTCTTTATAACTTCAAAAATAAAGACAGATTTGATTGAGTGTTCTGTTGGGGAATCAGCGGAGTGAGTGAAACATAGGACTGATGTACTCAAGTGAACCTGTATTACTGAGGAGGTGTGCTGCTGTGTTCTGTAACTGTTGCAGATTTTTCAGGGCAGATGCATTCGAGTCTAAATACATTGGATTTCGATTATTCAAGCAAGAGTTAATGATGGCCTATGTGATTGAGGCCAAATTGTAATTGCAAATGATGGGATGGGATGTGATGTACATGAAGGTGGGAGAATGCATGTCTTGTAAATGGTTTTGTGAAAGTCCAGCATCAGAGCATGGGATTTTTTTGCAGCTATGTTAGGTTGTTGGTTCCAGATTTTTGTTGAATGCTTCTTAATCAGAGCCACTTGTGCTGAGTCACGGCAAGAGGGGCGGGCCATTTAAACCCCTTGAATTTCATTGGTATTTTGAACACAGGAAGCTCAGAATTCCTGCAGCTTTGAGACATTTGTCATACATCAGCATTGTCTAAAAATTTTGTCTCTTGACAACTGTGTATTTTAGAATGATTGATGATAGAGTGTGTGTGTGCGTGTGTGTGTTTCTCGATATAACAGTTGGATATTTTGGACTAGGAGGTTGTGAAACAAAAGGAAAATAACTAGAAGCAGCAACGGTTTTATTCATGTTCTTTGGGTGACTTCTATCCTGTGTCAAGATCTGCTATGGGCAGGCAACAGGGAACTGGTTTCAGCTCCCTGGTTCCATATCCTGAGCCAGCTAAGTACTGCTGTGATCTGTGCCAGCTGGGGGATGTCCCAAAAGGATTGTCTGCCCTCTGAGGATTGCCATGAGTGCAGTTTGTGTTCCTAAATCATGTAAGTGCTTAGAAACCAAGGCCCAACTTTCCAGAGTCTTCATGGGACTCAGAGGGGTAGTATGCCACATCACACTACTCTCAGTTTATTGACTTAATCGACTGTTTTGTAACTAATGTTTTGTTGTAGGAAATGAAGAAGGAAAAAAACCTTCTTTGCTGCCAGTCTGATGAAAAAACACAAAAAATCCATCAGCTGGAAGAAGCACTAAAAATAGCCCAACACCTTCTAAAAGAGACCCAGAAGGATGCTGAAGAGATGAAAAGTGAGTGACACATTTCTACCTATTTAAATCCTGTTACAAACTATTACTTCAGTGTGGGAGATCTGTAAACTTCATTATAAATGGTGATTTGAAGCATCCCCAAGAAATAATAAGTTCCCACTGTGTGATATAGTTACATTAACTTTCAGCTAATACACGCAATTCTCTTTCCAAACTGAGATGGAACTTCTTTATACAAATATACTAGCTCATCAAATTATATGGTTTTAAAGCAATTAAAAAGGAGGAATAAATATGTCCCAAACAAAACTATATGGTCAGCAAATTAAATACTACAATGTGCTCCTGTGTTTTAAAATCCCAAGCAAACAAATATACCTCAAACTATTATCCTTTAGCTTGTATATGGACTCCATCAAGCGAAAACGTGATGAAATGTTACCCGCCGAGCCCTAATTTGACTTTTCCCTACATTTGTCTATCTGGTTGGGAAAATGCATTTTGCAGACTGAGGTTTAAGAGAACAGGTAATTCTGCTAACTAGCCATTGTAAAGAAGGAGACTGCTCCCACTTATCGCTGTAGAAGTCTAACCTCACTTAATGAGATTTCAAAATTAAATTTATGGACCTAGTCCTGCTCCCATTTTAATCAGTATTTCTGCACTCTCCAATCCATGAGGCCATCCAAATAACTGCTTTGCATTTTGATCTTATTCTTGGCAAGTGGCAACACTTTCGGCTAGCTAAGAAAATGTAATGCCTTCTAAGTCCATTTTCTTGCTTTCGATATCTTTAATCTCTGGTTCTTAAGGTGTCAAATGGGAGCATTCTCTCAGTTTTCTGGAGGGAATAATTATGAACAAAAAAATAAGTCAGAAGATGTTTGTGCTGTAGCTCTTCACTGCAACCAACAATAACTTGTCCTAATTGAAACATAACTGAATGTGGGTGCCCAGAGTCCTAGGCTGTCACCCTTAACCCCCGGACAGTTCTTCCTCTCTAAGAAGTCTCTGATTATCCTCTCTAGTTATACCTTTTCCCCCTTGTAATGGAGTGGGACTCACCCCTGCAGCGCCTCCTTCTGGTCATCCAGGGACTTAGCTCATTTCTAGCCAGAGCACCCTCTGATGGTCACCATCCTGCTCGACATTAGCCCCCGTGTCCCTCCCGGACCCTGGTGTCCTCCCCTGTCAGGGTCCTGCCCCCAGGAGTAATCCACTATCTAGGGATTCCCACCCAGGGGAATCCCCACCCCCTATCCTCCACCTTGCCTCAGTGGCTACTGCCAGTCACCATCTAGCCCTGTTTCACTAGGGCCGGCTGCAGTCTGTAATGGCCACTCATCATTGGCAGGGGACTTTGGACCTGCTGCCTTTCCCTACAACTCAGTACCTCTCTGGGCCTTGGACAAGGCCCTGCAGCCTGGGGAGTTATCAGCCTGGAGCTCCCCAGCTCCTCTGGCCTTTCCCTAGCCCTGCTTCATTCCAGTACCCTTAGCTTCCCCAACAGCTAGGTCCCTCTCCCTTCAGAGCTAGAGGAAGATTGACTGAGTGTTTGGCTCACAGCCCTTTTATAAGGGCCAGCTGTGGCCTGATGGGGGCATGGCCCAGCTGTAGCTGCCTCCCCAATCAGCCCAGGCTTGCTGCTTTCCCCAGCCACAGCCCTCTGCAGGGTTGTTCCAATCCCTTCAGGGCTAGAGCGGGCAACCGCCCCGCTACACTCCCCTTTGAATCACCACCCTAAATAATCCTTCTCCATCCTATGTGTTGACATAGTTCAAATATCTGTTGATTGCTATCATTTCCCTTCCCCTCTCTGTGCCCCTCTTTCTCACCAAGTTCTGGGTCTTGGAGACATTGAATTTTCCTTGTCTTGTAGGAAGGGAATGCGTAGTCTTGTTTTATATGGTAAGTTGGTGTTATTCAATAGAATTCTCTTTGCAATACAGGAAATCTCTTGTGTTGTCTGTCTCTCTTAATTTTACTCCATACATCAGTCCATCAAACACCCTGATCATTTTTATATATTCTGGATTTTGACGACAGGAAAATGGACAAATAGGGCACCAAAATTCTTTATCTAGCCATTGATACTGTTACCTGTCAACCATGAGTTTCAGAGTACAAGCCATCAGACCTCAGTGAAGATGGGCTGTAGAAACAGAGTTACAATTGTGAAGCATAGAGCGATTTGACTAGCAGTATGTTCTTTCTGCAAAACTGAATTCTGGCAATGCTATACAATGTCATGGTTTGGGAATAAAGGCAGTTTTAGAACACATACGTAATTATATTCTGAAATACTAAGAAAATTTATTGATAGCTGAAAAATTGAAAATGGTCAATATTGCCAGTTTATAGTGTTACCCATAAAAGCTAATATTGCATATTTGACATAGTTTGCTTTCACAAATTAACCACTTAATTTTTTTTATTACTATAGATAAGAGTTTGTCTCAGAAAATAGAACTGGAAGCACAAGAAGCCGAGCTTCAGCATTTAAAAAGCAACAATAAAATGCTCCAGGATTCAGTCCAGGAGCTACAACTTGAAAATGGAACCCTTAAGGACATGAACAAGGCTTTAGAAGAAGAAAAAGTAGACTTACTAGAAACAAACATAAGTTTTTCAGATAGTTTAATAAGGCATTTCATACTTAAGCTTTTAAGAGCCAAAATATTTATTTGTGTCCTTTTTAATATCTAGTCTCTATTCTAATATAACATTTGCTATAACTTCTCCATTAGTAGCATGGAAATCTCATTAAATCTGTTATCTTATAAACTTCTGGCTATCAAAGATACAGGAGGTCTTTAGCGGGACACCTGAAAACATGATAAAATGTGCACGTTTTGTCTGTTCCGTGGCCCAGCTTTTCTCCTCATTTGGAACAAAGAGGTGATTCCTCTCACCTGTAGAACTGGGAGGTGGACCAGTGTTGTTACTGAAGGCTCCAGGACTAAGCTCCATCCTTCACCTCAGGCCACCAGAAATTGTGTCCACCAGCAGAACAAGTTGGCAGTTCAGTTTCTCCCAACAACTTTGCTTTATCATTAATTTTTGTTCATTTTTCTGCTATATTGATTTCATTTCAACTTCTTGCTCCTCTTTCTCTCGCCTCAAGTAAGTTCTCTGGATCCGCAAACACAGCACTTCTCAGTAACTCCCTTTGACCACTAGTGCAGTGGTAGAAAAGCCCTGCAAAATCAAGCTAAGTCCAAGTAGTTCAGTGGGCAGCTTTTTAGGGGTCTTAGAGGGTAACCTACGTCTTGCTGCTACAAGCCACCAATCCTTGCTGTGTGAGGGGATGGGGCTTTGTTGGGCCAGCGCACTAGTGCCCTGCATGCGCACATAAACACACACATTTGAAGCCCAGGCTCCATTGTGAGAAGGAGCATGAGGATTCTCAAGGAGATGAGAACCCCACATAGTCTGCTCAGGAATAACACTTGGAAACTCCATATGCTCTGGGTCCCAAAAAGACAAATGGAATTGTCCCCTTTGTAAGGAAGCAATATGTATAATTAATGAGCAGGAAGTATAAACATCAGGCTTTAAATCTTGTCTCTTGCCTTCCCATCCTTAGGATGTGTTTGCTGGGGTTTTCTCCTATATGCGGATCTCCTGGAGTGCTCTGTATCAGACTCACTGCCCCCTCCCACCCTGGAGTATATCTGGGTGTGCAGAGACACGTGTTACTTCTGTGAAGCCCTGTCTCAGGTGGCAGGGTAATGTAAATTGTTCATCTCTGCTTTTCAACCTGGGATCCTCTTTCAACCAGGGAAGGGGGCCCAAATTTGAGGTCACAATGGAATGGGAATTGTCCCTGTCCGTTTATCAGGTCAAGGACCCAGGCTTTACCAGGGAAAGGAGTTTGGAGTCTCCTCCCCCTCTCCATAGGCTTGCTCAGCATTGAAGGATTAAATAGCACTTTAGACAGTGTGTGCCCAGAACAGAGGCACATAAGAATTCCATTCCTTATGTAGCTGCACCATCAGGGGATTACAGAGGCATCAAGGAGAAATCCCTTCCCATGTTCAAAATGGCTCCTGCTTTACTGAGTAAAAAGCCCCAAGTGGTACTAATTCTCTTCGGAATCGTGTAGAGAGACACCCTTTCAGGCACCTGGGGCCATCTAGCAAGCTATTCCAACAATCAGCATTTGTCTCAGTACCCCTACTTAGTTGAGAGATGCCCAGAGCAGGGTGATTAGCGTGCTACCTCACTTCTGTAAACAATCGGGGGAAGTACCCCATGTACAGAACCACACAAAAAAGAAATCCCAATCCCACATGACTCTATCAGCACTGGAAGCCAGTGTCTTGAAAAAAACCTCAATAATAATAAACTATCTAGTTTCTCATGCTTTCCTCCTTTGAGATCATCATTTCCGGTTAAAACTAGATGTTAAACTAAAATGTAAGGAAAATTTGAAAGTTTGGGGAACCTAAGTGCAGCAGTAGTCCTACCAGAGAGAGATATCACCATGCCTCCACTTATGGTGCAAAGGAAACAATACCTTACTTGCCAGGGTCTGTACTTCAAAATTAGACTGTGTTTAAACATGTCTTTTCACTCTGCCCCTAAGATTAACCATAACTGACTGATGTGATATTAAACATAACAGCGCAGTGTCTATACTCCATGTTGTAGCATCATGTTAATGAACACATTAATTAATACCTCGTGAAACTTCCCACTGTAGACGTGCCCCTATTGTCTTTAAACTGCTTCTACTACCTCATTATGTCACACGCAACTTGTGAGAGCATATCAGTTCTGATGTATGCAGAATTTCCATCTAAATTATTAATTAAGTGATTCTTCTTATGACAGCACTATTTTTGCTAATAATTTAGATAGGCGTTTTTAGTTTTTAAACCTGTCCATCTAGGTGGACACCTTATCAATTCCCTCTGCATTTTCTAGCCTGCAGTCTTTTTCTACTTCCATTTGTGGTGAATGACGGACTGTAGTTCTGTGCTCTCGCTTCAGAAATAAACACATGAAAAAGCAATCACGTAGCACGGTGTGGCAAGCAGGCACTGAGTTACAGTGCTCACTCCACTTTGGTTGTTTTGAATATTCTATTTAGATTATTATTTCTCTATCAAGGAAATCTACACACATGTAGCTTTCCAATAAACATGACTTTTATGTTTCTCTGTTGGAATTAGAAGCTGCTATAATTCAATTGTATATTACTAAGTGAATCTATTATACAAATGCATATTATAACTTTTGTCTGGTTTTTTAGTTGCACTGAACTTTCAATGACAGGTGAGATGCCATTAGTGAGAGTATAATGCTTATACAGAAGAATGAAGTTTCCTATTAGCAACTACAAACAATTTTTTATTTTATAGTTGGACAATCAGAAGTCTTCAATTCAACTGAAGAAGCAAAATGGATTTGCTTGCAGTAAAATGAAGATGTGGATGAAATCCTGTAAGCAGCTAGAGAAGGAAAAAAAATTCAGCAGAAACAAATTGCTGAACATGGTGCTCCATTAAAGGAGCAAAAGCCAAGTATGGAGTAGTTTAAGAAGGAAATGCTCTACTAGAATGTTATTATAAGGCTGCAAATCATTCATGGAAGTCACGGTTTCCGTGACCTCTGTGAATTTTGCAGTGCTGGTGCAGCTGATCCCAGGACCACCCCATCAGCTGGGGAAGCCCAGGAGCCAGCCGCACTGGCCGTTGCTCCGGCAGCACTAGGCATGGTCCCTGGTGCTGCCCTGGAGCAGGAGTCTGGGACTAGTGGCAGCGGGATCCTGGGCATCCCCCCAGCAACAGCGTCAGCCTGTTCTCTCTCCCCCACTCTCCAGCAGTTTTCAGGATTGTCCCCCCTCCCAGTAGGTAAGATTTAATCACAAGTATTTTTAGTAAAAGTCATGAACAGGTCATGGGTCCGTCACTTTTTGTTTATTGCCCGTGACCTGTCCATGACTTTTACTAAAAATACCTGAGACTAAAACATAGCCTTAATCATGATCCTGTTTCTAACCTTAATGCATTTATTTATACAATATGTTTTCAAAACATGCATTATTACGTTCGATTCAGATGAGGCGCCAGATCCTCAGCTGGTGTAAATCATTATAGTTTCTGAAGCTCTGCCATTCACACCAGCTGAGAATTTGGCCCAAGATCTGTCTCCTCAAATTTCAGAGTCTCCTTCTATGTTATGAATAGAGATTTCCAATGCCTATGTTTTGAAATCAAAAATGACCTTAGGATGAAGGGGAGGCTATTTTTTAAAGAACATTAGAGTGGTGTGTATAACTTCTTGCAATGCTTTGTTTGAGACATGAGAGTGTAAAATGTTGGAGTGTGTCTGTTCTTTCCGTTGCTGGCCATCACAACAAAGAAAATTCACATTCTGGGTATAGATGGCTGATAGTTCAGCATCCACCATGGAGAAATTGACATCTTTTAGAGTTTATACATATGTCCTTCCAAACAGCTTTTGGTGTCCTTCTGGCTTGTAGACAGGGAGAGAGGAGCAACTCTTAAAGTGTTATGATTCAGACAAGTATCAGAGGGGTAGCCGTGTTAGTCTGAATCTGTAAAAAGCAACAGAGGGTCCTGTGGCACCTGTAAGACTAACAGAAGTATTGGAAGCATAAGCTTTCGTGGGTAAGAACCTCACTTCTTCAGATGCAAGTAAGGGAAATTTCCAGAGGCAGGTATAAATCAGTATGGAGATAACGAGGTTAGTTCAATCAGGGAGGGTGAGGTGCTCTGCTAGCAGTTGAGATGTGAACACCAAGGGAGGAGAAACTGCTTCTGTAGTTGGATAGCCATTCACAGTCTTTGTTTAATCCTGATCTGATGGTGTCAAATTTGCAAATGAACTGGAGCTCAGCAGTTTCTCTTTGGAGTCTGGTCCTGAAGTTTTTTTGCTGTAAGATGGCTACCTTTACACCTGCGATTGTGTGGCCAGGGAGATTGAAGTGATCATCAGTGATCTACAACCCATCCTGGACAATGATCCCTCACTTTCACAGACCTTGGGAGGCAGGCCAGTCCTCGCCCACAGACAACCAGACAACCTTAAGCATATTCTCACCAGCAACCACGCATCGCACAATAACAACTGTAACTCAGGAACCAAGCCATGCAACAAACCTCGATGCCAAATCTGCCCACATATCTACACCAGCAACACCATCACAGGACCTAACCAGATCAGCTACAACATCACCGGCTCATTTACCTGCACGTCCACCAATGTTATATATGGCATCATGTGCCAGCAGTGCCCCTCTGCTATGTACATTGGCCAAACTGGACAGTCACTACGCAAGAGGATAAATGGACACAAATCAGCTATCAGGAATGGCTATATACAAAAACCTGTAGGAGAACACTTCAACCTCCCTGGCCACACAATCGCAGATGTAAAGGTAGCCATCTTACAGCAAAAAAACTTCAGGACCAGACTCCAAAGAGAAACTGCTGAGCTCCAGTTCATTTGCAAATTTGACACCATCAGATCAGGATTAAACAAAGACTGTGAATGGCTATCCAACTACAAAAGCAGTTTCTCCTCCCTTGGTGTTCACACCTCAACTGCTAGCAGAGCACCTCACCCTCCCTGATTGAACTAACCTGGTTATCTCCATACTGATTTATACCTGTCTCTGGAAATTTCCATTACTTGCATCTGAAAAAACATGCTTCAGACAGTTCCTCCATTTTCTAACTATCATCAGCCTGGTACTAGTTGCAGCTTTCTGGGACCAGGAAGTGCTGGAGTTTATTAACTTTAACAAATGTTTTGTAAGACACATACATTGGGGTTTTATTGATCACAAGCTTCAGTCATTTCAAGACTTGTCAGGGGCTAAGTATAGAGCTAATAGGACAACAGTTTAAAGTGGTCACCACAGTGTGTAAAATATACTACAACTTGCCTGCCATTAGTTAGGGTAAGTTAGGCTAGCAAATATTCATGAGTGTCCAATAAGCAGAATCACTAGCGGTATAAAAAGAGATCCATATTTCTGAGACGAGCTATATTCAATTATATACCCAAAAATTGTTAAAATAATGGTAAGGTGGTAATGTTAAGCACTTAAAAGTTAGGAAATGCCAGAATTAATGTTGCCCATGCATTGTGTGTCCAGGGGCAGATTCCAAAGAATCGGGGTACCTGGCACGCTGACAGTAAATATGGCATCAACAGAGATCTCTTCTGTAAAGTAACCTTTACATGATGTCTGGTTTGTTTTATTTGGTATAGTTTACTGTGGTTGCACAAGCACACATCTTATGTACTTAATTAACAAATGAATGATTGAGATCATTGCATTCTGAACTCATCTTTCCAGAGTCTCCTTAAAGTTATTTGTACAGGTAATGACTCTTTCCTTTGGTCAGGTGCTGATGAGGTTGCCATCTCCCTACATGAGAATGAGCCAGAGTATGAGCTAGACGGACTCCCAGAGGTGGTGAAAAAAGGTAATTGTTACTTCGTTAGAGGAGAAGAGACCACATTGGTGGGGAGTGTGTGCGCGCACGCTTATCTAGAGAATCGTGTTGTCATATGTGTGACTTGGAAGCATTGTAAAAACTTGGACATCATCGGCCAGATTCAGCCCTCGTATAGGTTGCATAAGTCCATTTAACTCAACTGCTTGTCAGAGCTGAGTTTAGCCGCATGTGCTTTAAAAAAAAGCCCTAGTATACAATTGAGGCTATAGGGGGCTAGTATATTTTGTTGTAGATGTATGTAATTTCTAGTGGTTTTGGGTTTTGGTCTGTGTGATGTCTTCCCATCTGTACAGTTTTGTAGTATTTGATGACAAAAGCAAAACAGCCAAAAATTCTGAAATCCAGAATCCTAATATCAGGTTGTAGTTTTGAAAATCAGTCTAGATACATGTTGTTGACTTTGGGACTCCTCTGAAAACTTTGCAAAAGACCTCTGGCAAAAAGAGAGGGATTCTAGGCCCAGCCATTCCCAGTATAAAACACCTTTTTCTTCTGGTTGAGAGGAAGGGGGGAAATTTTTGCTTAAACATTTTTAACTGAATGTTTTTTCATTGAAATGTGCTGCATTGTCAAAGCCAAAATGTTTCACGGAGATGTATTGATTCAGACAAAGTTTTTGCTGGGAAGGTTTCTGAGGTGCAAAGTGGACTCTTGCAAGGAGGAAGGCCCCCAAATTGAAAACCTGATGTTTTTGATTCAATTTCATTTTGTGAAAGCATTTGAAAGGCTTATGGTTTCATTCCAATCTAGAATAAAAACAAATTTTGAAACCTCGAAAGGTGTCGCAAGACAGAATTGTCGCCCTCCGGCCAGCTCCACTTAGAACAGTAGAAGAGATATCATTTTCAGATGGAAATGATTTTCCAGTTAATGGTGTTCCTTTAAAGGAAAAAGAGAACATTTTCTTGGGGAAAACACTTTTGGCCATTTTAGTAGAGCTGCTGTTGCACAGATCCACACCCTTGCCTGAGTTCACCTATAAAATTCTAGGAACTCAAGATAGTCCTAATAATTCCCCCATTATATTTTATTCAGTGAGTAAATGCCATTTTACTTTCTTAAATTATTACCAGTTGTCATCTCCATCTTGAAATGAGCAAGATCAGATTGATTAGAACAATAAAGTAATTTAGGCAACCTTGGTTAATAGAAGCTGTTTATTTTTTAGGGTTTCCTGATATTCCTATTGTGAAAACCGACCCTTACATTTTGTGCAGAACAACTTTTAACCTAAGGACCAGTCCCCGTCTTGCTGCCCAAAGCCAAAAATTGTCACCAGGTTCCCAACTTTTACAAAAAGGCAGGTCAGATAATCTTGGGGAGATCTGTAAACTGACAGCTGGTGGCAGCAAATCACAAAAGGTAACTGATCTTAAAAATGTATCTGAATGTGCAGGGCATGGGCAATCCACATCATGTATTTATCTCTCCAAGTGAGTTTGAAGATATGCCGTGTTATTCACACCTCCTTTCTATCTGCCATGAATATAGTGAAGGCAAGGTCATCAATGTAAATACAATCAATAAAGTGTGGCATATAACAAAGATCTGGGCATAATGGTAAACTTAAAATTGTTGGTATGATCAAATCTGTGATCTCATGCCAAGTGCTCATTAACTTGGTAAATAGAAATGAGGTAAATCTTCCCACTTTAATGCTCATCACAAATATTTGATTATTTCTTGAAAGACCTGGCTGCCTAGAGCAGGGGGTGCGTGTGTGCGTGCATAGATGGATTACACACAAAAGCACTCAAAAGTTCGGATATGCTGGAATGAAGGCTCCTTGTCCCAATCTCTCTGTTCAGCCAGCCCCAGTTCTCTTCTCCTCCTCCTCTTAGCTCTGTGTCTTCTCTCAGTGTCTCCTACACATTCCTTTCCCCGTACCCCCGCCTTCTCTTAGTCTTCTAGTCCTAGCCTCGCCTACTGGCTCCCTGTCCTTGGCCCCCTCCCCTCACCCCCGTTCCAGTCCCAATCTTGGCATACTCCTTGTCCCAGTCTGCCCTCCCACCCCACCCCCCCATTTGCCTTTTGTCCCCTCTGCATTTGAGTCCAGTATCTTCCTCCACCACCGTGCATGTGCACCAGCTTGGAGGGGTCATTGGGAGTACAGGAAAGAAAGGTTCCTGTCTCAGTTCTGGTGCTTGGCCCAAAGCAGCTGGGAAGAACCGTTGCAGGGAAACTCTGGCGTTGACCCCTGTAGGCCTGGGTTGGAGCATATCAGTTGCTCTGTGAGGATGGCTCAGTGCTGTGTTTTCATATCCAGGAGCTGTGGGGAAATGGCACATGAGCAGTAACTCTGTGGGGAATAGCTCATGCGCAGTTTGGTTAGCACTAAGAGCTGTGTGAGATCCAAGTATACGCAGCGAGGATGAAATCTTCAGAGATTTTAGCTGCTAAAAATCTAAGAATTCTCTCTACTGAGGGTCTGTGAACTGTGATTTTTTTCAAAGGCTTCTAATTTGGCCAAATTTGGGCAGGTTTTCCTGGGGATGGCAAAAAGCACATTCTCTGACACAAAGGCCACTGTCTGCCAAATGACAAGTCCCTGCTCCAACACATGGAGCTTTTCAAAGAAAAGATGCCAGAATATTTTAATATGAGAAAAATGTAGATTTCCCTAGCCTTGCTCTTGGGAATAGCTTAACCATTTTGGCTGAAATTCTGCCTCTGTCCCCCACCCCCGAAGAAAAAGAGCATGAGGCAGACATACAGCATAGAAAATTTCAGCCCAAGCAATTAAAGTTTGTAAAGTTATAAGCAGCAGAAAACAGGGTCTTGTAATGGGAGGAGACAGGTAACCTTAATAATAAATGATCCTACTAGCTTTGCCAGTAATATATGTTGGTAACAATTTTGTTTTTGCTGTTGCATTGCTGTGAACTTAGCCAATTTAAACAACACACAAAATCATTCTTTAAGTAACAATCTCTACAAAAACAATCATGCTTCAACAAATTGTTTAAAGAGATATTCTGTTCCCAGAGTTTTCATTTTTTAGGCCCAGACCCTGAAGTCGTTTCTCAGTCCTTATGTAAACTTGATCTGATTTTTTTCCTTTGCTTTTAATTATTGAGGACACTGGAATGAAAATTGATCTCATTCTTTAGAAGTTCTGGTACTGAACTTTGTCTTAATGCTTGTATTGTGATAGCCTCAACCAGACACTGGTAACTGCATGTCCACAATCGGAGATTTTGCCCATTGCTAGAAAAACACTGTTAGAGTGACGGAACAATTAGAGAGGTGGCACACTATCTCCACAACTCTTAGGTCTAAAAAGGAATGCTTCCACAGTCTCTGCTTTCAGTGGTAAAAATCATTTATTTTTAGACTTAGCCTTATATTTCTCAAGCTACTATTACAATTACGGAACTGTAAGGACTGTCTTCCCTTTTTCCACTTGACATCAACATTTTAACAGCTTTTATTTTGATAAGTATTGGCGCTAGAAGGATAAGCCCTGATGCTCATCTCTCACACAGGACCCACATCAGTGTAAGTGGGAGGAGAATTGAGACCAATTACCTACACTATCAGAAGCTGTGGCATTTAGGATTTCAATTGTCGTGAAGCACACATTTATAACTACTGAAGTTTTAACTAATTGATGCTAAAATCATGTCAGAATTTGGTGGGAAGTGCAGGGGAGCATTTGGTGTAATAGCAGTGGGGACTGGAATTTGAGATAACCCCAAAGGTATAAATATTGTGAAATTTTTCAACAGTTTTACAAAGCTAGTGTTGAACAGCAGAACATCTGGGCAAGATATCCTCTGCAGGCCAGTGTAAATGCTTCAGGATGAAACAACTTTTTCAAGTGCTATTATATTTACAGAATAAACTATAGGACATTTACAAATTCATTATGAAATATCAGTAATTAAACTTAAATTACATATCTCAAAATACAGTTCTGCTGATTAGTGATTGAGCAAGAATAGACTAGACAAGGAATTACTGTGTACTACTCCTTAGCTTTGCCTATACCTTGTTATATTATGTGACTTGCGATTTGTAAAACTTGAACGTGGTGAGGAGTAGGTAGTTGCTGTAAAGCATTCTGCATAGCACTGTTGTATTTTCAAAGCGATCAATATAAACACTGAAGATTCTTGCATTTAGCGGGTGTCTGCTAATTCATGGTATTCGGTTGCTTGGAATGCGTCTCTCACTTCCTGCTGGTACTTAACAAGACTATTTTTTGTTGTGTTGCAGGTAGATGATACTCAACAGTGCCAAGCAGAAACAGCTATTGAACCCATGGAATCTAGTTCAAGATCTCTTTGCATAAATGAGCAACCCACAAAAACTGTTGCTCAGACCTCTAGGGAGAATCTTAACACTCACAAAGGCAGATGTTTCTTGAGCACACAAACATCACCTGAGCAAAATGAAGAAGGCAAAAACTGTATAATACTGTAAACCTGAGTAGTATAAGGGCCCTACCATCAATAAAACCCTAACCCTGCCTCTTGACCCCTTTACCCTGCCCCTTGACCCCTTAAACCCCACCCACCTGTCACAGGAAGTCCCGCCCCAGGGGGTGTTACGTCCGGGGTCAAGACGTCCACATGACCAGCAGCAAGGTGTGTCATGTGACCCTCCACCTAAGAAATCCTCCTCGGTATTGGTTTTACCCCGATAGGACCACCCTGAGAGGAGATTTGGCCAGTCAGGGTGAGTTCCAGGGCGGGGTGACCTGTCCGGATGTGGGTCGTGTGACCCCTCTAAGAACTCCTCCCAACACCCTCTGCCAGTCAGAGTGCAGCACCATTACCCCATATGTCCCAGCTCCGGGCAGAGGAGGCCATCTCTTACCAAGGACACGTGTTTTAGAAATTGTGGAAAGGCTGCTGAGAGGAAACGTGGACTCCTTTCCCACCGCTGTGAGAACTTCAGACTTTGTTTTAGCCCTGAGCACCTTTGGACTTGTGTGGAGAAAGCGCTACATCAGTGACAGTCCCGAGGAGGACCCTTTGACTCAACCGTTGATGGATACGTTGGAATCTGACCCCGAAACCCTTGTGAGGCACCCTGATGAGTGTGACGGCCTCTCATTGGTCAACCCCCTAGAGGTGAAGGCGATCATAGCTTAGGGGAGTCACAGCTGACAAGGTGAACAGAAAAGACGTCGCTCAGGTAAATGAATGATTAAGAAGCAACGGTCGAGGATGGGGTATAATGGGGCTAGGAACCAGGGATTGTGTAAATTAACAAGCAGTGGGGTGCTTACACTGTTTCTTTTCTGAAAATATCTCAACAGCTCGAAGATGCTGTGAGGGTACCTCCCATAAGGCTTTAATTTGTTAATTTACGCAATCCCTGGTTCCTAGCCCCATTACACCCCATCCTCGACCCAGGGCCGGCTCCAGGCACCAGCCGACCAAGCACGTGCTTGGGGCGGCACCTTAGAGCGAGGCGGCGCTAGGATTTTTATTTATTTATTTATTTTGGTTCGGCGGCGGGGCGCTCGGGGGGCTTGGCACGGTGCTCGGAGAGGGAGCAGAGTCTTGGCACGGCATGTCGCTCGGAGAGGGGCGGGGGCTTCAGGCGGCGCGGTGCCGAGGGGGCAGGGCTTCGGGTGGCGCGGTGCCGAGGGGGCGGGGGCTTGCGTGGCGTACGGGGGGTGGGGCTTCGGGCAGCACAGTGCTCGGAGGGGGGGCGGGGGCTTGGCACGGTGCTCGGAGGGGGGGAGGGGGCGCGGCGCTCGGAAGAGGCGGGGCTTCGGGCGGCATGGCGCTGGGGGAGCCGGGGCTTGCGCGGCTCTCCGGGGGTGGGGCTTTGGGCAGCATGGCGCTCGGAGGGGCGGGGGCTTGGCGCGTCGGTCGGAGGGGGGGCAGGGGCTTGGCACGGCACGTCGCAAGGAGGGGGGCGCGGCGCTTGGAGGGGGCAGGGCTTCAGGCGGTGCGGCGCTGGTGGGCCGGGGGCTTGCTGGGGGGGTGTTGCTTGGGGGGTGGTGCTGGGGGGGGGGATTTCGGCGGCGGTGGTGGGGGCAGGTTCAGCTGTGCGTCGCTCACGGGGGGGGTATGGCGGGGCGGTGCTCTTCTTTTTCGCCTGGGGCAGCAAAAAAGTTAGAGCCGGCCCTGCCTCGACCTTCGCTTCTTAATCATTCATTTACCTGAGCAACGTCTTTTCCGTTCACCTTGTCCGTCGGTGACTCCTCCAAGCCATGATCACCTTCCACCTCTAGGGGGCTGAACAATGAGAGGCCGTCACACTCATCGGGGTGCCTCACAAGGGTTTTGGGGTTGGATTCCAACGTATCCATCAACGGTCGAGTCAAAAGGTCCTCCTTGGAACTGTCACTGATGTAGCGCTTTCTCCACACACGTCCAAAGGTGCTCAGGTCTAAAACAAAGTCTGAAGTTCTCACGGGGGTGGTAAAGGAGTCCACCTTTCCTCTCAGCAGCCTTTCCACAATTTCTAAAACACGTGTCCTTGGTAAGAGACGGTCTCTTCTGCTCGGAGCTGGGACTTCTGGGGTAATGGTGCTGCACTCTGACTGGCAGAGGGTGTTGGGAGGAGTTCTTAGAGGGGTAACACGACCCACTTCCGAACAGGTCACCCCGCCCTAGGACTCACCCTAATTGGTCAAATCTCCTCTCTGGGAGGTCCTATCAGGGCAAAACCCATGGTGATTGGTAGAGGGAAGTGGGAGGAGTTCTAAGAGGGGTCACATAAGGCACCTTGCTTATAGTCATGTGGCTGCTTTGACCCCGGAATTAATACCCTCTGGGGCGGGACTTCCTTTGACAGGTGGGCGTGGTTTGAGGGGTCAAGGAGTGGGGCTTAAGGGGTCAAGGGACAGGGTTAGGGTTGGATTGATGGTAGGACCCTAATGTTACTAGCCTGCATGTAGTGACTCGGTGTGGCTCCCCTCCTACCCAGCAGAGGGAGAGCCCTTACAGACACCCAAGTGGGCAGAGACACCAACGCCTGTTCCCGCCCCCCGCAAGTCAAGGGGCGGTACAGGAAGTATAAAAGCTGGCCGCCAGAGCTCAGTGAGGCCCAGCCACCGCAGGGAGCAGACGTGCGGCCGGGAGTTCCCAGCCGGGAGACCTCCGAGGCCCGAGGCTGTTGCCCTAACTGGCTGGAGCTATCCCGAACCCACTACGAGGAGGAGCCGCCGGAGCCCGTCCGCTCCAGTCATTGGGAGGAGCCGTCAGACCTGCTCCGCACCGACTACGAAGGCGAGGAGCCCCCAGAGCCCCTCCGCCCCTGCTGTTACCCGGAGGAGCCGCCAGAGCCTCAGTGGCCGGATTTCCCCGAGGAGCTGCCAGACCTGCCCCCAAGCCCCGGACGAGAGGAACCGATGTTGCTGGACTGGCCTGAGCCCGGCGTGTTTCGGGCAGGATACCCCACTGACCAGCAGAGGTGATAGCTGCTGCTAGGGCCCGGGGCTGGAACGCAGTGGAGTGGGTGGGCCTGCGTCCCCCCTGCCACCCCCGCTCACGGGTGGCAGGCTTCCCCCTCACCCAACGCTCAGGTGTAGGAGCCCGCGCTTACCCCAACTGGGATATTGTTTGCTCAGCCCCTGCACCAAAGGGCCTGAGCTGTGACTGTTTGTGCCCCGCCCTGCTCCAGGGCCTGGGCCCTACCTGAACTTGCTGCTTGTTTGCTCAGCCCCTGCACCAGAGGGCCTGAGCTGTGACTGTTTGTGCCCCACCCTGATCCAGGGCATGGGCCTACGAAACTCACTGTTGTACTGGTGCTCAGTCCCTGCACCAAAGGGCCTGAGCCCCTGAACTAACTGGTTGTTTGTTCCACCAGTAGTGAGTCGGTGTGGCTCCCCTCCTGCCCAGGAGGGTCGAGCCCCGGCACGAACCTTCTACACTGCAGTTATATCACTTCAGATCAAGATAACCTTTGGAAGATAAATAGTTTTCATGACTAGGAATGAAAACTATATGCTCCCTGTTTTTTGTCAAAATAATTTGTAGAATACTTTGAACACTAAATCATTTTTACAGGTCTTGTTGTTAAACATTTCCTGAGAACTATGTCAGGAAAGCTATGTTGAAAGAATGGTCATATCCATTTTTATTTCACAACATGTTGGTAATATAGCTGATCGTTGTACAATGTTCTGTAAATAATTCTATAGAAACTTGTTTGAGATAAAATTTAATAGAAATGCAGTTAAATAGCAAACCACACATTACATTAGCAGTATTCCTTCTGTATATAGATGTTTCATTAAATTTCCAAAACACATTTCTGAGACTATTCATTACTAGAAGTTCACCTTGATCACCTTGATCGATTGGTCCTTCAGCCCTCGTCTCGATTGCACCAATCACAACACGTCTTCCATTCTTCTTGTATCATGGCCTTCCTTCTCCATGTGCGGCCATGTCTTTTCATGGTAACATCTTCCCATCTCTTTGGAGTTTGACCGAGTGCAGCTGCTAGTCCATCGATTGTCAGTGAGCCTCACTATATGCCCGGCCTATCGCATTTTACTATGCCTGCTCTCAACAACGACGTTCAGCACTCCACTCTGCTGTCTGATCTCTTCATTGGGGACTCGGTTGTGGATTGAAATTCCCAGAATTCTTCTTTCCATCGCCCTCTCCATGACAACAGTTGCTGCTCCTCTGTCAGCACCCATGTTTCACTACCATACAACATTGCAGTACAGTAATTCCTCGCTTAACATTGTAGTTATGTTCCTGAAAAATATGACTTTACGCGAAACATTGTTAAGCAAAACCAATTTCCCCATAAGAATTAATATAAATGGGTGGGGTTAGGTTCCAGGGAAATTTTTTTCACAGAGAAAAAACTATACACACACACACACACCACATTTTAAACAAACACTTTAATACTGTACACAGCGATGACGATTGTGAAGCTTGGTTGAGGGGGTGGAAGAGAGTGAGATATTTCCCCAGGGAATGCCTTACTGCTAAATGATGAACTATCTTTTGGCTGAGCCTTCAAGGGTTAAAATGTTGTTGGATCTTAAAACAAGGAGAAATTAACCATTCCCCCTCCTTTCCCCCCACCAATTCCTGGTGAATCCAGATCCAACCCCCTTGGATCTTAAAACAAGGAAAAATCAAGCAGGTTCTTAAAAAGAAGGCTTTTAATTAAAGAAAAGAAAGGTAAAAGAAAACCCTCTGGGAGAGATTAGCATACCAGCTACTCTCACAGACAACAGATTCAAAACACAGAGGATGTTCCCCTGGGCAAAAACTTAGTTACACAAAAAATACCCAATTTGATTATTCCCTAATGCCCAAAACAAGTTACTGTTAATGTTGATTCCACCCTTCCAATTTATCAATTTTGATCTAAGCTAAACTGGTGTTAATGGTTCATTTGTTCAGTTATCATGAAGGTACTAGTATGGAGGGCATAATTAAGGTTGAGCTTTAGACTCAAATAAGGATTCAACGTCTTTTATGTATGGAAAACACAGCATTATCCTGCCTGCTCACACTTACAGTACTTTCCTTTTGAGCACAGAATGAATTTTCTGAGAATTACAAGAAAATAAATTAATCAGTTAAATTAATTGAAAACTGGGACCCTTAAGAAATTTAGCATTTGTATCACTCTCTTCTATGTCCCAAATGATCGTAACACAAACTCTTCAATGTTTTATATAGTTAAAATTAATTAATTGAAAACTTGTGTGTAGGCTATATTGCAAGAAATTAGGTTGCTATTAATTAAGCTATTTTAAGGATTTTTTTAATCTAATTGTTATATAGACTACACACAGGGTCAGTTCAACCGGTCAGGTCACTTATAATTGGGACCATTGTGACATCAGATGCAATTTCACCAATCCCACGCCGCTTTCTCTCAAGTTATTTTTCATGCAATAGTTCTATGGGGTGTAATGACTCTGGATGAAGGAGACTGGACATGAGTGGAGTGCTCATTGGTAGATTAGTTGGCCCAATTTCACAGCTCTTTGAAGGTTCCATGCTGGCACACGAGCTTGGGTATCAATGCCTGAAAGGCTCCCGATGACACTGCTGCCTTAGCTCTATTGTGCACCCAGGCAGCCCCTGCAGGGAAACTGAGGCGCATAGGAGGAGTCTTTAAATTTCACAGATATTGAGACTTGCAGACTGTGCTTTACCCACCCCCTTTTCACATAGCATGAATCTCAATAATACCGCTCTCTAAAGCAACAAGTCAATTGCAAATTAAGAGACAAAGCCAATAAAGTATAGCGGTGAATCTGCGTTGTTCTAGTGATGCCAATTAGCATTAAGTTTAAATGGCCATTGCGTCCTGGCTGCTTTAGGCTGTTCTGGTATGCCAGCAAATCTGACCTTGAAAGTTAAAATTAAAATAAAATGATTAAAGATTGACACTGCATAGCTTCTAATAATTGAAATATCATAGTAGCATTTTCTTTTGATTCCTTGTTTGGTGATCATGTGTGAAATTTTCGGTAATTAAAAATTAACGAAACTCATACAAAATGTACATTAAGATGAAGTTATGGTTGTGAGTATATATCAGTAATGTAAGGGTAAAAAAGATTATAGGGGTTTTATAATTTTTCCCAACCCATCTTAACTTTGTAGTGACGACATGAGGGAGACGAGTTTGGAAAAAAGTCTTTAAAAAAATCAGTTTTAGCTGAACTGAGGTCACAAAAACGAAAACATTTATTGTCCTACGGTTATTGCATGGTGTCACTACAGGGACGAGTTAAGGTTGTGTTAACTGTGTATTTTCATTTCTTAACCTATTTGTACTACTTTTTAAATGTAACTTTAATGTTTAATTTCCTGCATTTGTGGTGCTTAGTTTGGGGAAAATTTAAAGCATTCCTGTAATGTGATTTAGTGCTATGGACTCTCTACCTTAACTCCCTCTAAACTTAATTTGTTTGTATGATAAAATTTTCAAAGGCTCCCAAATTGCTTAGGAGCTTAAGTCTCTGGAAACAAATGGGACATGATCTCCTGAGTTGTTTAGGTGATTTTGAATATTTTACCCTCAGTTCTTAATTTCTAATCTATCTATAATCAGGTGTGTGGTAGATAAAACAAGAATTCCTAGAGTAAATTCCTGGTAAGATGGTTGTATAAATTAAGGCAACTTTCTGAGCCAGGGCTGATAAATCATCAGTGAAAGCACACTTGTCCTTAGCACTCCATTTTGGTTTATGAAAGTCTCCATACAAATGCTGTCATTGGCACTCCAGTATTGTTCTGTGTACAGTAACCTGACTATTACAACAGTGATATTAAACAATTGTATATTCTGTTGCAGAGAATGCATTGGTTGGATTTTTCCTTTTTGTGCAAGGCTCGCAGTACAATTCATGCTAATATAGTCTAGTTTGCTGTCTTTCTATGTTTGTCTCCTGAAGTGTCTGGAAATGGAAAAAAAAATCGATGTGACTTGATAGTAATACGCTAAAAACATGTTTTAAAGGTGCTGGTATCACTATGCTGTATGCCAGTGTAGCTGATGGAAGGGTCTAGTTGATAAGTGCAGTTCAGCTCATCCTTCAGGTCTTGAAATAGTCTTCTCATTTTTACCTAGTAAAGAAAGAAAAAGCACAAAACTGAGATTTGTTTGGCTGCTGCTCCTTTGTAGGATTATTACCAAGGATGAATGTTTTGAGTTACATTCTAGTACTTTGGATTTTCAAAGTTCACTAGGCTGCTCTATTCTGACTTCTTTGCAACCCATTCGACACCATTGATTTCAATGGGATTCCAAACTAGAAAAGCACTAGGAACCCTCTGCCACAAAACCTCCATAGGGTTACACGTACTCCAAGAGCAATATGTCAGTGACCACACTGTAGAGGCACTCAAGGCTAGCTCAGCGGACCTCTTGTGAGATACCCTGGTGACCTAGTGCTTGGGTAATACAGGACAACTGCATAAAGAAAAGAAGACAAAGTTGTTGCATATGGGGATGAAAGAACCCTTGATGTACAGTGAGGACCTGACCTGTTCCCATTGAAATCAATAGAAGATTTGTCACGGGATTGAGCAATAGTGAAGTAATTAGGTTTTGCTATGATTAGTGAGTTGACCTATCATAAGAACGGCCATAGTGGATCAAAACCAATGGTCCATCTAGCCCAATATCTGGTCTTCTGACATGGCCAATGCTCCCAGCTTTTGGAAGTTAGTGGCTAGGAACACCCAGAGCTTGGGGTTGCATGCCTGACCATCCTCCGTAATAGCCTATCTTCCATGACCTTATTGAATTCTTTTTTGAACACCTTTATGGTTTTGGACTTCAACATCCCTTGCCAATGAGTTCCATAGGTTGACTGTTCACTGGGTGAAGAAGTATTTCCTTTCATTTGTTTTAAACCAGCTGCCTATTAATTTCATTGGGTGACCCCTGGTTCTTGTGTTAGGTGAAAGAATAAATAACTCTTCCTTATTCGCATTCTCCACATAGCATGATTTCTCAACATTTGCCATGACAGCTACAGTCCACCTAGCAACTCAGTTCATTCATGTCCAACAGTATATATATATATAGCTCTCAACCGAACTAAACGCATTTACCAAACCTCATCCTATGCTGCTTTTGGAAGTGCCAGTATTCAAAGGGAACACTGGGCTGCCCTGTTGTGTACACCACTGCAGTAGTTAATGCTAGCTATACATCACACTGTTCACAAGAATTTACTAGTCCTGTAAGGATTTTTCTTGAGAAGGAGAAGAAATGCCTCAACACCATCCATCTTCTTGCTTTTTCTGCTTCTCTCTGTTGTCTGCTGCTGGTATTGATTGCACACAATTGTGTCACATGTTAAGGAGAAAATGTTAACAACATATTAGGTGGAGCTGCTATCTATATCCAAATCAGATTCAGACATGTACATTGGAATATAATTCCACATCGTCCTACAATTCCTAGAAGAAGATCAGAGAGGGAACTAGAACATGTGTACTAAACTGGATTTTCTTTGCATTATGAATTACAAATGTGCTCATTTTACAAATGAAAACTTGGCAAACTAAGGTAAATGTGCCCTGTCCTGAAGAAAAACATTGGCCCTTGGTGTAGATTACAGCCCTTCTCTATAGATTTGCCCCTGTGACTGGTTTTGCCTGGCTGCTTCATGTTCCTGTTCATAAGGATTTAGGCCAACTTGACCCATGTAATGGCTTTAATTCCCATCACCACTATGAAGGAAAACATGTCCTACCTAGCATCAGCCTTATTAAGCAAGATATACTAAGGCTTTCAATCCTCTGTGGAGAGTTCAGTTGTTCAAAACAATTTTTAAAACTTTCTGGCAATGCTGATGAGTATTTATTTGGTTGTCTTCTATAAAATGTGGATTACAATATAATCTCAACCACGACAGTACTGAAATTGATTTTATAAACCCATGGTAAATTCCTGGATTTGCATCAAAATGGAACTGGTAAGACTGCGGTTCCAAAGATGGTATGGTTATATATAAACCTTTTTTCAATGTGTAATGTGCTCAGAAACTGAACAGCACTTTGAAAAGCTAGAGGGTAGCTTTAAAACAATTCAGTCTCCAAAAATATATTTGTATTGTTTTGTCTTCTTTGAATGCCTGACAAATCAGTCTATATTCATAATTCAAGCTTTCAGATGTTTATGTGAATGCTTCTGAGATTGATCTGTGCACTGCAAAATCCACAGCCCTCAATGTTCTCTCTCTGTCCCATTTTATAAATTAAATAGAAAAATGACAGATTAGTGAGAGTCTGTTTACAATATTCCATACTGTCTTCTGAGAGTTGAGAGTTCCTTGAAGGGAGCCACTTAGAGTAGGTGTGGAACATGATGTATAGGCTTTTAACAACATTGCTGAAAAGACAAACATTTAATTTACAGACATTTAGGCAATCAATCCAGACCAGATTAACATGTTCTACATTCTGGGTTTCATTGTCCTACATCTTTTAGAGGCAAATGAGGTAGAATTGTTTTTTTCCGTTGATTTGCACTGAAATAAGTATTTGTTTTTATTCTTTCAGCCTTGTGCTAAATAACTCTCAATACACTGTGCTACAACTGATTTTTAAAAATATGAATGGCCTGGATCTATTATATAATTGAGAAATAACCTATCAGTAGTTTCGGTCAGCAGCGATCAATTAGGGTCCTCAATTCTTCTGAGAAAGTCCAAAAGAAATGTAAGCAAAACACAAGAAGTAATTCTACCACTCTATTCAGCACTGATAAGACCCAACTGGAGTATTGTGGCAAGTTATAGGCACCACACTTTGGCAACGAAGTGAACAAATTGGAGAAAGTGCCGAGGAGAGCAACAAAAATGATTCAAGGTCTAGAAAACGTGACCTATGAGGAAAAATTGAAAAAATTGGGTTTGTTTAGTCTGGAGAAGAGAAGACTCCCATGGAGGCGCCACTCCAGGGGTCGCTGGGGCGCTCCTCCCAACAGGTATTGCTAGGAGGAAAACTTCTGGTGAATGTGGCGAGCACGCACACCTATTGTGGAATAGACATGAGCAACACATCTCGAAGAACACCAGTTACGGAAAAGGTAACTGTCTTTTCCCCTCTATTCGGCATTGGTGAGGCCTCATCTGGAGTACTGTGTCCAGTTTTGGGCCCCACCCTACAAGGAGGATGTGGAAAAATGGGAAAGAGTCCAGCGGAGGGCAACAAAAATGATTAGGGGGCTGGAGCACATGATTTCTGTGGAGAGGCTGAGGGAACTGGGATTGTTTAGTCTGCAGAAGAGAAGAATGAGGGAGAATTTGATAGCTGCTTTCAACTACCTGAAAGGGGGTTCCAAAGAGGATGGATCTAGACTGTTCTCAGTGATACCAGATGACAGAACCAGGAGTAATAGTCTCAAGTTGCAGTGGGGAGGTTTAGGTTGGATAGTAGAAAAACTTTTTCACTAGGAGGGTGGTGAAGCACTGGAACGGGTTACCTAGGGAGGTGGTGGAATCTCCATCCTTAGAGGTTTTTAAGGTCAGGCTTGACAAAGCCCTGGCTGGGATGATTTAGTTGGCAATTGGTTCTGCTTTGAGCAGGGGACTGGACTAAATGACTTCCTGAGGTCCCTTCCAACCCTGATATTCTAGGATTTTCCATTTGTGTGTGTGCAACTGTTTGTTCCTTCAGAAATGGAGTACTTTGCATTTGTCCTTATTGAATTTCATCCGATTTACTTCAGATCATTTCTCTAGTTTGTTCAGATCATTTTGAATTTTAATCCTAACTTCCAAAGCACTTGCAAACTGTGACGCCCCTAGGACAAGGGAAGCACAGCCCAATGGTCAGAGTTTATTAAGCAGTCCTTAGTGCAGGGCAGCACAGCCTAATGACCAGAGTCTATTGAGCAGCCCTTAGTGCAGAGCCTTCGGAGTCTCCCTGGACAGCTGAGCTGGCTGCCTTCTCTGGCTCCTCCAGTTGCCCGAGTTCATTCGGGCCCGGGGAGGCTCTGATTCCCGGTGCAGTCAGGGGCTGTGGCTGGCCTACTGCAGAAGCTTCCCAGACAGGTCCTTCCCCTGCAGCTGCCAGCCCAGAATGAGCCGGGCTTCCTCCCTTTATACTACTAGAGCATTTAGAGCATGCCCAGTCCCGCCGAGGAGGCGGGACTTCCGCTGTCAATAATATGGGTCTAACCCTGTCTGGGCTAGTGTGGGGGTAAGCAGACTCTGTCACACAACCCCTCCCAGCTTGGTATCATCTACATACTTTATAAGTGAATTCTCTATGCCATTATCTAAATTATTGATGAAGATATTGAACAGAATTGGACCCAGAACTGATCCAGCTTGACTATCAACTGATAACTACTCTCTGGGAATGGTTTTCCAACCAGGTATACACCCACCTTATAGTAGCTCCACCTAGGTTGTATTTCCCTACTTTGTTTATGAGAAGATCATGCAAGATAGTACCAAAAGCCTTCCTAAAGTCAAGATATACCCCATCTACTGCTTTCCCCCCATCCACAAGGCTTGTTACCCTGTCAAAGAAAGCTATTAGGTTGGTTTGACATGATTTGTTCTTGAGAATTCCATGCTGACTGTTGCTTATCACCTTATTATCTTCTAGCTGTTTGCAAATTAGTTCCCCCATTATCTTTCTAGGTACTGAAGTTAAGCTAACTGGCCTGTAATTCCCTGGGTTGTCCTTACTTCCCTTTTTATAGACAGGCACTATATTTTCCCTTTTCCAGTCTTCTGGAATCGCTCCCATCTTCCATGACTTTTCAAAGCTAACCAAAGATATGTTCCAACATATTCTGAAGGGCAGTCACAAACAAGTCCCCCAGAGACAAAAGGCTAGCCAATGGCTCAGCCAGGTGTTAATGAGCTCAACTGGACCACCACCTGTGTAAGTGGCCACTCTTTGGCAGAAGAGAGGTATGGGGGAAAACATCTACATTTTGACAACAAAGTAGTTTGTTTCCTGGCCAGACATCAGCTGGAGATGATACTTGAGCAAGAGACAGGGCTATAAGAGGAGAGGGCCGATGCCTCAAATCATCTCTCCCTTGCTCTCTGCCCCCGGCATCATCCACAGCTGAAGAACAAAGGAAGTAGCACTGGACTGGGGGAGAGATCCTGACTGAAAGAGGTTCACCCAGTAAGACTGCTGGAACATGTGGTGAGAGAGATCTTTGCTTTGTATTCACTTAGCTTGTTAAAAGGTAAAACCACCAATTCCTAACTTGTAACCAAGTCTGATTTAGATGCCTCATTACTTGTAGTAATTTAAAATCAATCTTTCTATTGTCAGTACATTTGTTTTGTTGTTTTATCTAAGCCAGTGTGTTTAGACTGAAGTTTTTGGGAAACTACCTAATCAGAGTGTTTAGGATTTCTTCACAAAAAAACCCATCAGTTCTCTTCTCCTTATGAAAAGCAACAGAGGGTCCTGTGGCACCTTTGAGACTAACAGAAGTATTGGGAGCATAAGCTTTCGTGGGTAAGAACCTCACTTCTTCAGATGCAAGTACCCTCTGTTGCTTTTTACAGATTCAGACTAACACGGCTACCCCTCTGATACTTCTCCTTATGATTTGCTGGGGACAAGAGGGTTTAATATACTCGCTTTTCATGACTGCTGAGCTGGGGAATTCTGAGAAGTAAGTTTCTCACTTCAATTGGACATGATTGGCAGTCTGTGCATAGGGGGCCCAAAACTGAAACTGCAAGTCAGGATGGAGGTGTACTGCTAGAACAGCCTGGAGAAGCTTACACAGCAGCTGGCTGGTGCCTTGTATGAAAAGCATTATTTTCAGTTACTAAAGTCACATGAAAATAGAAAGGCTACTGAATTGACTAGAATGAGGTTATGTCCTTAGCATGGCTGCGAGAGTCTCTAAATGTAAACGTGGCTTTGGGTCGAGCTCCTTTGTATTTGGGTAAGCTGAATTTTGGAAGGCAGCACTCTGAGATTGACTCTGCATAAACATCTGGCAAGTCATTATGCCTGTTTATCCTTTGCTACAACTGAGATTGATACCAGTACTCTCCTGTCTCTGAGGGTGGAGAGAGGCTCAACTTGTCAGAAGCTTTGTGCTGCTAAAATAAAAGATGCTGCAACTGCCAAATTTCATTGGGCATTTCCTTCCTTTTTGTTTTCGAGCATATATGCTCTACTGTGAGTGGAAATGATTTGATTACAGCCTGCCTAGGAACTAATAGACCATTTTCTGTCACCGCAGTTATAGTAGTTGCATCTAGTATAGTCTATGAATTTTGCTGGGAAAGCTATTCTCCTGTCCTCTATCCAAGCTGGGCCTATAGCTGGGTTACTCTTAGCAAGCAGAGGAAGTTGACAAAATTCTTATTTTGTCTTCAGGACACTGGAGAGATTTCTACAAACTCACCAATTCAGCTTTGATTATTCTTCCCCCCAGTGTAGCCAGTATTGTACAACAGTTCCCTGTCAAACATCTTACTTACACTGCTGCATGCTGAAAAGTACATCATTGGGCACTCCTATTCATTCTTTTCTCCCCAAAAAATTATTTGAAAGCCGTGTTAACATCTGATTTTTGGCAGTACATCATTGCTTTAAAATATGCCTGCTATGCTCTCTCTATACTCAATTGGCTTCAGAAAAGCAAACTGGAATAAGGTTTCAATCAATGTAGATACACCTCTACC